>NW_026874320.1:0-16289 GCF_032173495.1 Musca vetustissima
ACACCCTAAATGTGAATGTCGAAAGTTTTACTTAATTCTTAATCATGGTTATTATTATGTTCCATTAATGGTTAATGTCTTTACTAGAACGATAAAACTGTGTTATCAATACTTTACTACGTTGATGGTAATTTAAAGAAAAATGCGGTACATGTCGATAATCAGTTTTTTATTTTGTTCGTACGAATCGATCAACAGATTAACGGTTCTAACAGCGCCAAATCTGACACATGACTTCTACGGTGTATTACTGAACTAATTGGTTTAAGGCTGTGCTACTTCCGATACCTGCTTATTATTTACCGACTGTAATCCTAACAACATGCTTTCTTATATCAGAAGTATCTAATTAACCGCTTCAGAACTAGTCATTATCTGACTGAGCATATCTGTATATTCCACTCACCCTGAAAGTATGCTGTAGTAATAATTATCTTAATAATACTGTATTATCCATACCCCCTCATTGTTTATGATAAAAATCACAATTTATATCATATGAAACACTGTGTTTAAGACAATCACCATCTCAATCGTTGTGGTATGCAAGTGGACTCCATAAAACGATTGGTTTCGCAGTCGTCGGTTTAATTCTCCTCTTTGTGTTAATTCCCCTCTTTGCAATGTTGCCATCTCTATTAAGGAAAACATAACATTCTGAATGAGGGTATAGCAAATGATGTAGATTGTGAGGTATTGTGTTGTAACCAGTGTTGCCCAGAGTGGGCATAAAAATTGAAAATTTGGGACTTGGGCGGATTTTGGGCTTTGTGCATATGTTTGCAACAGGCAAAATGAAACGAGATATGAGAATATGCATCGAATCACTTTCTGAGTCTAAGTCGTCCGTCTGTCCATGTTATATAGTAAACAAAGTACAGGTCGCATTTATGATCCGAATTTGATGAAATTTGGCACAGCCTATTTGTTTGGTCCAAGGACGAACACTATTGAAAAATCAGTTCAGATTGAGATATAGCTCCCATATCCGTCCGATTTTCAGTAAATGGTGCACCAAAGCTTCAAAATATAGCCGATTAGAAAAAAAAATTAGCAGAACGTACTGACGTTAGTATAACCTACTGTGTGGGAAGTTTCACTGAAATCGGTTCAGATTTAGATATAGCTCCCATATATTGTTGCATCCGATTTTCAGTTAATGGTTCACCAAAGCTCCAAAATATGGTCGATTTTAACAAAACTTTGCATAACGAACTGAATATAGTATAAACTACGGTGTGGAAAGTTTCGCTGAAATCGGTTTTGATTTAGTATAGCTCCCATATATAGTTTCTTTCGATTTTCAGTTAATGGTCCCCCAAAGCTGCAAAATATGGCCGAATGGAACAAAATTTTGTTAGTTAGTATAAACTACGGTGTGAAAAGTTCGGCTGAAATCGGTTCTGATTTAGTATAGCTCCCATATATATTTTATAAGTGAATGGTGCAACAAACTATTCATGTTTGATTGATTGACACCAGCGTACCAGATTGATTGACACCAGCATAACGAATAGTTTGATTTAAATCGATTTACATAATTTTGTCCCATTGCACAGAAACTACTCAAAATCTATCCTAATGAAATGGAACTTGGTTTCCGGGAACATGTGCGTGGATTGATGTACCCCATAAGAACCCAATGTACCAAAATTCAGGAAGTTCGGTTGAAAACCGTGCTCAAGAACCACAAAATACTGCAAATTGTGGGTACCCTTATATGGGAGCTACCCGGAAAAATTGACCCAGATTTATAATTTTTAGTGGAGATATTTGGTACCCATAAAGAAAACAATGTACCAAATTTTAGTGAATTTGGTTGAAAAGCGAGCTCAAGAATACTAAAATATCGAAAATTGGGGCGGTATCCTTATATGGGGGGCTATGCCTAAACGTGGACCGATATAGCCCATCTTCGGACTTGACCTGCCTGCAGACAAAATATCATTCTTTGCAAAATGGCGATCTATCTTAATTCGTTTTGCTTAAATCGACATAGATTTTTACGCTGATCAAGAATATACTTTATGGGATCGGAAATGATTATTTCGATGAGTTACAAACGGAAAAAAACTAATATACCCTCCATACTATGGTGGAGGGTATAAAAACGTAGTTTATGAAATGGTATCTCATTAGTCCAAAACCTCTGTGTACTTTATTAGATTAATGGAACACCCGTGTGAGAGCAATGGGGATTTTAATGAGTCAGCCCATCTATGTCACGAATGCACACTATTTTGTTCGACAATTATATTCCTTATGTGCCAAGAAAAGGCTATCTGCAAAAAAAAAAAAAAATATATACATATATTGCACTTTTGTCTCTAAAAATGTCATGCGCTATTTGTAGGAGGTACAACCAATGTGCGTTTTATAATATTTGTTAATTAAAACTTTGATATTTTTACATGAATACAATATCCAACGACTGCTTAACAATATTTTTATCGTCTGATTTTGGTCCTTTCGTTACTGGCTGAAGTCATTTTATCCCAAGGAAAGTGTTATACGATTTTAGACGTTATGACATGGTAACTCTGTATAGTGCGTCGAATTTGAGGGGTATAGTTTAACTAGTTAACACGTGGTGGCGCTGTTGCATAGCATCAGTATTATTTTCAGCTGGCAATGCTATGTAACGAAATGGTTTCGGTATATGCTAAAAGTGCTTAGTGCGCATGTCTGATAATAGGGGAAATTTGTGGATTTCATTTAGTTCTAAATACAGTGTAGAACATAAATGTAGCAGAATTAAGGTTGTTGCTGATTTTTCTTAATATGATGGAAATTGTAAAACAACTATCACAGGAAGTAATACAAATAGCCTATATTTACCTACCTTCAATAGAATATAACCAAAATAAATAATATTAATTGGTTTTATTTCTTAAATTTGTCATTTATTTACCATAAATAGTTACTCCTTATGTTTAAAGATATATCCTTTTGAACATAATGAATTTATTTTTACGTATACGCAATTGATTCCAATAATTCCAAATTTAATATGCATAATTTACAACTTATACTCTATGGGGAAATTTATTCTAGTTGATGGTTGGAGTCAAGATTTAATGGTTTTTTATTTCATTATAAAGATAAAGATAGTATGTTAAGATTAGGTTATTAAGTAAGCAAGTTTACATATAGTACGTGTAATGTAAAATTAAATTTATGAAGAAAGAGATTAGAGTAGGATGCAAAAATATGTTCATAATAAGTTAGTATTGTTGGTTTGAAGTTTTAGAGAAGGATTCGTTAAAATTGTGTTAAGAAATAGTTGTTTGTAGTTACAATTTAAGTATCGTAATTGTTTTATGTTTGTAGCTTTACATTCTATACATTAATACTAATTTTGTGTCAAAGCCGCAAATACAGAATACAAGTTGGTGTGGATTGCCACCTGTCTGAATCGAATATTTTCGATCGAATAGTTTCATTACAAAGTTGAAAATAGTACCAGAACACCGATAAGCGGCAATAGATACAAGTTTTGTTTTAAAAATGTAATTATTGTTGTTCCTAATAATAAATCTCAAACAAATTACACTAAAATAGCTTCTGTGTAGTTTCTATTAGGGGTTTCACATTTTTTAACTTTTAAATACTATTTTTACTACATTAATAAGTAAGTTGTCTTATTTTTATTATCTTATATCATTGTAATATTATTACGTATTTTTGTTGCATTTGATCTTACAAGAAATAATTGTTAGTTTGTAGATAAAGAAATACCATTAAAATTACTATTTCCAGTTGACATTCTTCAATAATTGTATGTATGTAAGTATATGCTATTCTCTTATTTTAAATATAATATTTAAGTTTTAACATAGAAACTGTTTTTTTCTGTCTTATGTACTAGTTACGTATACTGTATTTCTGATGGCGTGATTCTAAAGTGGTCTTAAAATTACAAACAATGAATTGCAAATATTTGAGGAGTTATGAATAAAAATACATTTAGGAATTTTTTAAATCAAACACTGTGGACGTAGTTCTCGTAATAAATCATCTTTTTAAAATTATCGGAATATTTAAATAAAATAATTTTTATCTATACACAACTAAGTTACGTAGATCAATGTGAACTGAAGTCATATATAGGCAAGCCAAAATGCAGGATGGACTCTTTATTTTACCTTCAAATTATATACGGTAAATGTTGAATTGTATAGAAAAGGTGAATGCTTGACTACTTGTACGTCTATTTGAAAAATGCCGTAAGTGGCTATATATCGAAACTATACAATATTGGGTATTCACATATTTATAACTTCCACAACAAGGGATTCCGTTTGCAACAACTGTAGTTATTCATTAGAATTCGATTTTCCCATTGAATGTCGCATTTTGAGTAGAAAAAGCTTTTGTCACAGCCTCCATATAATGCCCTCCCATTTTCGGTTCATTGAAGGTCTAAGACAAATTTCCCTATCTAAGAATCTGTTAATTGGTATTTGCTTTTCTTAGAGGATGAAAACCTCCTGACCCACAAAATACAAGGGCCCATGTTTAGATATAGTTTCCATATACGATCCCAAGGGATTTATTTGGGGATTTCGTCTCATTTTCGGTATATTGATGGTTTGTGCCAACACAGTAGTTGTAATTTGATATTACATATTCATGAACGTTGAAATACATGTTTGCAAAAATTGTTCAATTGTTAACTTTTGTCATATCGCTTATATGAAGGTACTACTCTATTTTCACTATGTTGAAGATTTTCGCTTTTTTCCACCTTTTTGACTGTATTTTGACACTCCGGGTTCTTGGTGGCATCCATATTTTAACCACCGTACAAAGAATCCATTAATTTTTGGTATTTTAAAGATTCTGAATACTAAAGAATTTTATACTGATCAATAGCACTGTGAGGGGATGAATGACCAATATTTATATAAATTCAATATAGAACCAGTACATTCGGACTGGGCCGACTATATGATACCTCTCATTACTATGGGTATAGTCTATATTTGTAGCAAATGTTTGTTTTGTTTATTTTTTGCGCAATATGGCGTTTTCTACACAGAGTCCCCATACTCATGCCTTTCTGCAATCTATGCTAAATTTTATTTCATTTGGGCTGATTTAGCGTCGTTTGCGTACAACGGGACAATTTTATGAAAAATGGATTTAAAACACTGTTCAAAATTTAATTTCAATCAGACACGCCCTCTGCATCTGCCCCAACAAACCGCAATCACGTCATTCTAGTCTCAATTTAATACGTTGTGCAGAATTTCGTACCAATCGACAAATCTTAGGAGTTTGGTGCACACTTTACATAAAATTGGAAGAAAAAATATATAGGCGCCCGGCGAATAAAGCCGTGAACCCTAAGCACATAATTCCGACCGTAAAGTAATGTAATCTGTAATGTATGCCGGAGTAGGAAATCTCGTTTTTATTGAAGGAATTATGGATAAGATTTATTGCTTAAACAATCATAACGATAATTTGAAATATAGTGCTTAATAGTACGTTTACATTTAATCGGATTTCGTTAACCCAGTGGGTTTCAATTGTCAATTCCTTTGCATATTTGTCAAATAAATCCTCATAAAGTAGGTTAACCTGGTAAAAAGTTGTAAGGTATATGCAGTTTAAAAATTGGAATTGGGGACAACATTTCAATTTTATCACAATAATAACCTCAAACACAAGTCCCAGATCGTTCGAGAATGGTTGCTTTATAATTGTCCAAAAGTGATTCAGTGATTCCTCGGATTTGAATCCTATAGATAACTCATGGGGTATTTTGCAGAAACAGTTTAAAAGCATACTCTGTCCGAAAAATGCTTTACTAGTAGAATGGGGAAATCTTCTGACATCTTACACGAAAAACTTCTTAAAATCTATTCCGGCACGCTAGACACTGTAAAAGATAACAAGTATTAACCGTCTGTTAATTATAATTTGTAAATACGAATCAGGCCATAGCTCTAGACCACTCTTCACGGAATTTAGCATGAAGGTTCGGTTTGGACCAAATAAGACCCATATTGTTTTTAGAAATGATCCGTTAATATTTAGACAATATTTATTATTGTCTGTTATTCCGGTCACTGTAGAGGCTACAATTATGACCCGAACTACACGACATTTTACACCAGGAATATAATCTGACTAAGGAACAAGCATGTTCCTTTTCATGATATTCGGTCAGTAATAAGCGGGTCAATTTGCTTGGAAATATGCCAGGATAAGAAAGAGGAGCTGTGGACCTATAATCAATTTATAGGGTGCAAATATAGCGAAGTTTCGCCAGGCTAGGAATATAGGTCTGCAGGAAATTAGGGTTCAATGCTAGTTGTGTAGGGTAGCATATGATCCATTTACTGGTTTATATTGCATTCACATAAATATTGTTTATTATTTTATTGTATTAATTTTAAGTTAAGATGTTCATGTTCACATATAAAAAAACCAGAGAGTGGAGCAGTATAGTCGGACGGGGCCGACCATACGATACCCTACACAACTACCACGGAACTCAAACTTTCTGCGGATGTTTCTTCCGGGCAATTTTTCGTGATATTTGCACCCTATTGCCCGATTATAGGTCAACAATATTCAGTACAGCCCATCTAATTATTGTCCAGATTCCCTTCACCGTGAGTTGTGTTGTGATGTTCGGCTTATAATTATGGCCTATAGATAGATTCCAAAAAACAAACACACAAAAAAAAATAAGTTTTCGGTCCACTTCATCCAAAATTACCTGATCATCACCGAAAATTATATAAGTCGTCCTTGACCATAACTGGAATCTATATTTCCACCCTCTAGTGTGGTAATGGGTTACTAAATTATATCTCAGTACGTATGCACCTGTAAATATTTAATTGTAACTCCCACATCTGAGTACATGCGACCATGTATTTGGTATCAATCTAAAGGTCAACCAATCCTCTTTGATATATTATCATGTTCTCGGGTCTATTTCCTTCACGGGCAAATATATACGCCATAGAATACAAATTTTGTCATTTTTCACACAAAAGTCAGGGTCCATTTGACCCGAGAAATATTGACCAATCTATAGCAAAACAGGCATACTTGTTATTTGGCCCAATCCCCTTCTCCATGTAAAAATTCGAGATGTTTGGGCCATAATTGCGGCCTCTGGAGCGAAAAAAAGCGACAAAAATTAAGTATTTGGTCCATTTCATCCCCTAAATATTACCCGACCTTTACCAAAAACAATAAGGGTCTTCATTGGGCCGAACACTTCCTACATGCAAAATTTCGTGAAGATTGGTCCATAACTGTGGCCTGTATTGGGTTTACAATTTATAATGGACAGACGGACGGACGGACACACACTAGATCGACTCAGCTAGTCGAGATATGACGATCGGTATACTTAAAGGTGGGTCTATGACCAATATTTCGCGGCGTTACAAACTCTTGGGGCTGCACAAAGCTATAATACCCTGACAACATTGTTGTGTAGGGTATAATAAAAAAATAATTCATTAATTGAATACTCACTTATGACATTTTTATTAAAAAAAGTGTATACTATGATTCTCTCCATATCTTGATTTGTAGCTATTGTATGTATTTGTTGAGATTACATTTTTTAGTAGTTCTTTTTTTTAACATTTCCTCTCATCGAAATAATCATTTCCGACCCTATAAAGATGGGTTATCGGTCCACGTTAAGGTATAGCACCCATATAAGGGTTCCCCCAATGTTCGGTATTTTGGAGTTCTTGAGCGCGTTTTTCAACCGAAATCGCAATTTGGTACATTGAGTTCTTATTAATTATCAAATGTTTCCAGTAAAATTATAAATATAGGTCCCTTTTTCTGGTAGCCCCCATTAAAATTGCTGAAATGTGTATTTGGTGCACATAAGGTTTAAATAAATCGGTTTGTACAATTATCGGTACGAGTCCACGTTTTGGTATGTTCCCTATATTTTTTCATTGCAAGTATCTGACAGTATACCTAAAGTTGAGCCCAGGAATGAATGAGGAATAATGTACATTTTAATATGAAGGATTATAATATAAATGAATTTTATGATTTTCGAGCGCATTAAAAAATTTGGGCTATCCTTAATGAAAGTCCTTAATTATTCAAATAAGTTTTACTATGAAAATAATCAGTATCATCTAGATCCGTTTCAGTTTTAACAGCTGTTATATTAGGATATTGCATAGGTGCACCAACTGTTAGCGTGATGGTCGTGGAAGGAGTTGAAATTGTCGAAGGACTAGAAGAATTTGTAACCTCTCTCCAACCAACCTGTGGAAAATAAAAATGTTGGCCGGAATACGAGTGTGGATGATAATGGTGATTGGTCATTGGAGGAATATAGCATTCATTAGGATGCCGATGAAAAAACGTATTGTATGTTTGATTTAGATTGCCATATATGTAATCACGATTTTCGGTAATTTCTGGTCTAATCATTACCCTTTTACTTGGCAGCGTCATGGCCCCGCTGTTTGATAATTTCATATGTGATGTATCATTGTTTACTTTTTCTGATGTTGTTGCACTTGCATTTGGTTGCATGCAATCGCGATTATTACTACATTTATTATCTTCACTATTATTATCATTATCTTGAGTACTATAATTATTATAATAATAATGTATAACCTTTTCCTAATTTTATTCGCCTAAATGATGATGCCCTGCCGCCGCAGCTGCTGCTTTGGCGGCTTGTGCCTGTTTCTCTTGTTCGTTCAGTTCTTTGATGGCTTGTATTTCTTTTTTCAATTTCATTCGTCGATTTTGGAACCAAATTTTAATTTGTCGTTCTGTCAGACATAGAGCGTGAGCCATTTCGATTCTGCGCCGGCGGGTTAAATAGTGATTGGTGTGGAATTCTTTCTCCAGTTCGAGGGTTTGATAGCGGGTGTATGTTTGTCGACCACGTCTTCGAAGGCCGTTTGTACCTGAAACGGAGTAAGAAATAGAGAATTAATTTATTTAATTCTTGTATTTGAAAATTCGAAAATAAAAAATAATCTAAATAAAAAATTAACTTAAATATTATTTTTAAGGGAAAATACAGCTAATGCAAAATCCGTTCTTGATGACGAGTTTCTAGACATGGCCCAGCTACCACAAGGTGGAGTGTGTAATAAATTTGACCTTCCATTTGCAAAACCTCTAAATATTCACCTATAATCGGGGTAGCCCCCATAGAACGGTACCTCACAAATTTCGTTTTTGGGGACTTAGGCATGTTTTTCACCCGAATGGGCTCTAATTTGGTAGAAAATTTTCATACAAAAACATATACAATATTTTTCTCCTAAATATGGTATAAGACATAACAGTAGTGTTGGCGGGTTTTTTGGGATACCATTTGTATTTTGTTTTTTTTTTTGAAAATAGTCAGGCTTAATCCCAGTTTGTTGTTTTTATAAAAAAACAACTATTTATTAGTGGGGAATGTATGGCATTGTCCGCCGAGGGGTAAGGCAGCGAAGACTATAGTTTCGGATCTCGCCACTGATCCTCATCAGTTCCCTTAGTTTTTTGTTGGGATATTCTCCCCAGAAGCTATTAATAGCTTCTTTACAAAAAACCTTTCAAACCCAAATGTCTCTTGTGACAATTCGAAGTTCTTACGTTACCAGCGATACGACCCCAATGAGAAGTTCGTTTCGTTGGCGCCTGACTTCGTGGTCAACAAGGCATTTACAGACAACTACAATACATTTCCCACTGCTATGTGTCGTCACTTTGTGACGAATGCACATAACGTTGTTGTTGGTATTGCTAGTTAAAGCAATAAACCTAACAGTATGACCGTGCCTCGTCTACAACTTCAGTAGTGTTGGCGGGTTATTTGGGATACCATTTGTATTTTGTTTTTGCAAAATAGTCAGGCTTAATCCCAGTTTGTTGTTTTTATAAAAAACAACTATTTATTAGTGGGGAATTCCCCACTAATAAATAGTTCCCCACTAATAAATAGTTGGGGAATTCCCCACTAATAAATAGTTGTTTTTTATAAAAACAACAAACTGGGATTAAGCCTGACTATTTTGCAAAAACAAAATACAAATGGTATCCCATATAACCCGCCAACACTACTGAAGTTGTAGACGAGGCACGGTCATACTGTTTGGTTTATTGCTTTAACTAGCAATACCAACAACAACGTTATGTGCATTCGTCACAAAGTGACGACACATAGCAGTGGGAAATGTATTGTAGTTGTCTGTAAATGCCTTGTTGACCACGAAGTCAGGCGCCAACGAAACGAACTTCTCATTGGGGTCGTATCGCTGGTAACGTAAGAACTTCGAATTGTCACAAGAGACATTTGGGTTTGAAAGGTTTTTTGTAAAGAAGCTATTAATAGCTTCTGGGAGAATAAACTATAGTCTTCCCTGCCTTACCCCTCGGCGGACAATGCCATACATTCCCCACTAATAAATAGTTGTTTTTTATAAAAACAACAAACTGGGATTAAGCCTGACTATTTTGCAAAAACAAAATATAAGACATAACTATAAAACAAATTATTCTTTAAAAAAATATTTAAATCCTTTTTACAGCCTGTTTTTGTAAAATTCCAAACGAACGAATTCGAGTGACTTACGACCAAACTCCTTGGTTTTGAAAAATATGTCATTTATTTTTGTTTTGAATCAGAAAACATTTATAAACATAAATAAAGGTTTGGTCGTAAGTCACTCGAATTCGTTCGTTTGGAATTTTACAAAAACAGGCTATTAGTATTGTTTTGAAAATATTTCTATTTTTATATGTGACCATAGAAATGAGTAACTGTCTATTGTGAATTTTTGTTAAAATTTGTGTGTTATTAAAAAGGACATAAACACTCAACAAAACAAACCAATTTCATATCCCGACTGTGCTCACAGACACACACACTCATACGTCCATAATTGCAAACACTGAGATAAGTGTATATGGGCTTTATGACTGTAATAATTTTTGTGGGAATATTTTTCGTTGAGATGGGTAGGCAGTCAAATGCGGTTGATGCATGATTTTAAAACTTGCACTTCAACACAAATACAAACGCAAACACACTCTCGCACACAATACACAAACAGCATGCCTCGAATTCGGAGTTTACAACCGGAGACGGATATTGCATGTGTTATGGCAAATATTTTACGAGACGAGACGCATCGTATGAATGTCGCAAACACGCAGCCATACGCTGGCAATTGTAAAGTAAAAGGTATGACTTTTACTCACTTACAAATGCATGCGTGCATACATATATATGTACACATATATATGTATACACATATGTATTTATATAAATAAGCATTTAAGGTAAATGTAATAATGTGCATTGTGGGAATTATATTGCGCACAGATATAAGGGTCATCAGGATATTGATGTGAAAATGTCCAAAATATTGATAAGAAAGTATATATTGAGTCGAGTAACGGGAAAAAGGTGGACGGTTTTCGTTTTTTCAAACCACAAGAGAACAAAAATTACTTAAAGGTGGTATAAATTGTAACATTTGTACTCTTGTCCCAAAAATATGCACTGCAACCTGAAAAATCAGATTGCTGCAGTGGAAATCAGCACAAAAACTTAAGAAAATTGTAAATTATACCACATTCAGTTTAATTGATATTAGAGAATATTTTATGGGACCCGGCTTTGGTTTGTATGATTGAGACAAATCGATTCCTATAATGTTATTGGCGAATGAATAGAGGTGGGGTAGGTTTGCCTTTATCGGCCTCACATATAAGATCGTTTACAGCCGTTCACTAAGAGACATTTGTCCATTGTGGTCACCTGAAAAGAAAGGAGTAGAGGAAAGTGGAAAAAGGGAAAGATAGTGGAAGTTTAGAGAATGTAAACAAAATCTTAAAAAATCTTAGGATCTGCTTGGGGTCTATTCCGGACATGTTCAATTGTTTCCAGCTCTTCCTAACATAAACGGCAATAATCCACTCCGTTAATGTCCCATTTGGAAATGAGAGATCTAATCCTGCAGTGACCTGTTATGATTTCCCACAACGATTTTTATCTCCCTCTTACTATGTGACAACAGCGAGAGAATTCATGCCAGATGGTTTTTGAAACCCTGCAACCACGTTCTGTTGACCATCTGTTGCCGACTACCTTAAGCATCAATGTAGTCGGCAGTAAGTTTTTCGACTATCTGGAATTGAGCATGGAATTTAACCAGAAATCCAATTGTTGGAGTTTCAAGATGCTTCTTAGCGCTCCGGTAGTCAGTATCAACGCCGATCGCTGTACAGTACTCATTTTAGCCAGCAGTGTCTTCTTGTTGACCACTTGCCACCATACAACCAGTATATGATCTCTGGTTTAAGCCCCCAACACTTACGTATGGAGGTCTTGCAGGAGTAGCGTGCTATTAGACTTCTCTTAAGCCGTTCCTCAAATCCGGAAATCCAAATTACAACTACATTGCTGAGGAAAATTTGCTAAAACTTTCAAGATTGCGTAACGGAATGTCAAAATAGGGAAAATGGGACTGTATCTTTAAGTGGGAGCTATGGGGAATGTTCTGCAAAAATATGTTTCATTCTCCAATAAACCGGAATATCAAATTACAGGAACTTTGGAAGGAATTGCGGCAATACCTTCAACCTACCCATAATTGGGTAGGACCTTTATATAGTCTCTATGTCAAAACATGAACCTATATTGATTGTTCTGCAAAGATGTATGTCAGCACCCAAAAACCTAAAATGCCGATTGCAGCTACAAACGTGATTTTAGCAGACAGATGGACATATACATTGATATATAATTTTATTCTGATCAAAAATAAAAAGTCGACATTCATTATAACGACATATCGGCTATAAAGACTGTATTCAAAAGGTCCACAAAAACATTTGCTCATTATTTGATATTGCTTATAACGACTATCGCTTAAGTGACCAATTTCACCGATCCCTTGGCCGCCTATAACATCGTTTTCGACGATTCTATATACTTTATAGGGTCTATTGTGAGATGTTGTAAACGGATGACTGTATCTTCCAATCAAATTGTTGTTAAACAAAAAAAAAACTTTACATTCATTTCAAAATATTCTAATGGTAAAAGAGTGATCGGAGCAGTATAGTCGAACGGGGCCGACCATATGATACCCTACACAACAATCATGAAACCCATACTTACTGCGGGTTCATATTCCGAACCTGGGCATTTTTTTGCGATATTTGACCGATTGGAGGTCACAGCTCCTCTTTCTTACCCTAGCATTTTTTTCCGAAACTTGTATATTGTACACAGAAAGGCCTTGGTTTATTTAACCCTCTTAATATTGATCGATCAGTAACAAAACAGCCCCTTTAATTCGTTGGCCCGTATGTTGTGATGTATGGCTTATAATTATGGTTTATAGAGAACATTAAAAAAACACTCAAAAATAAGATTTTCGGCACATTTCATCTTCTAAATATCATCCGATATTTACCGAAATTATAAGGCCGTACCTCACCACAACCCGAACTTCATGAGAAATTTCCTAGCCATTAGCGCGAAATTTCCTCCCTCCATTGTGGTAATTGTAATACTAAAGTTAATAGGTAGACGACTATAAATATTTACGTATAACTCTCACCTCCGAGTACATACAACAATATAATTGGTATCATTTTAAAGGTCAACCACACAGGTTGGATATACTGTAATCTTCCTCGGTCTATGTCCATTAGTATTAAACATATACGCCATAAAATGCAAATGTTGGCACTTTTTACACAAAAGTCTTGGCCCATTTGACCCGCTAATATTGACTTATCTCATTAAGTGATGTTCATGGTGATTTTCGGGTTATAATTGTGGCCTCTGGAGCGACGATAAAAATGACCAAAATGAAAAAATATGGTCCATTTTATTCCCTAATCATTACTAAAACAATAGGGGTCTTCTTTGGCCAGAACCCGTCCTACATGCAAAATTTCGTAACGATTATTTCATAACTGTGGCGTGTATAGTGTTTACAAATTATAATAGACAGACGGACGGACGGAAGGCCGGAAGGACACACATTTTTAGATCGACTCAACCGAGATATGACGATCGGTATACTAAAAGGTTATCCTAGGACTAATATTTCGCGGCGTTACAAACTCTTAGGGCTACACAAAGCTTTAACACTCTGACAATATATTTGCATGGGGTATAATGATTAAACTTTGAAAAGGGACAATATGTAGAGCAATATTCCATTATTTGTTAAAATGTTTCATATTATATTAGCTCCAGATATAGGACATCGATGTAGAAAACAGCAATAACAGTAATATCTAAGGATATTAAGGATATTACTGTTACAGTAATATCTAAGGATATTACTGTTATTTCTGCCATTATCCTTTATTGGTCTTTTTATTTTGTACAACCTAATATTCCGACAATTGTTGGTGGTGCTGGCTGTTGGTTCGAGTACTTGAACGTTTGTTGTCGTTGTTGTTGCATTATATAAATGTGAGTTATTACACTTGAGGCAAATTAAACTTCATAAATATGTTAAATCAGAGATTAACTGCCAATGTGTTCACAAAAGATTTTATGAGCCATTAAAGTGTGAGATGTCATATGGATATTCATTCTCGCACGAATAAAACACCAATAAATTACGAATATTATGATATAAAATTTAATTCACTTTGCAATAAATGTTACGAGTGTATGTGAATATATATGTATGTGTGTATTTGTTGTTTTTTCTCTCCGTTTCTTGTAGCAACATAAAATACTTAATGCAATAATCTCAACACCTTAAGCTTTATCAAATGGCCATCATAAGAAATGAAGACACACTCAACAACAACAACAAACACACACACACAAATGGTCGCAAAAAACAAACATTAGTTAACCTATTTTTTCTTGGTGTTGTTGCTGTGTTATTTTGGTTTAGCTGATATCTTTAAATGTAACATTTTCTTCTCTAACACCATTAATTTTAGCCAACATTTTCCGCGTTGCTCTTTTGCTATGGCGGTCTGGTTCACCGGCTGACGGGATGGCTGGCTAGCTGTTCGGTTGTTTGTTATGTTGCCGAGTATTGTGATCAATTTAAAATAATGATCTGGCTGGCGTACGCGAAAATGTACCATCATCATCGTCGTCATCATCGCCATTACCAACAACTTAGCCGTAGCCTTAGTTAGCCACGGTCCTCTTATTTGGCTTTAAACTTAACAACAGCATTTACTTTGGCTGGCCATAAAAATGAAATGTTTTGTTTGGTTTGCTGAACGTTTCTTTTTTTCTTGCAGCAATTCTTTTGGACATGTTTTCTCAGATTTTTTCTTGTGCTTACCATGATTTTATTTACCTGTTGTTGTAACCGCATACATGGGGAGAGAACTACAATTGCTAACAGTTACAACAGTCTCGTCGTCGTAGTCATCATCAACATCATTGTAGTCGGTACCGGCACCAGAAAATTGCACAAACAACATTCAGACAGACAGCCAGCTAGCAACATCAGCTCAATACCCGTCTTTTTTATGGTCACACATAAAAAGTATCAACAGCTTTTCGATCTTACAAACATGAGTAAGTTTTTTCTTTCGATATTTTCTTAAAACGTTAAGGATCGATGGGGTTAAGTGTGGGACTCACTACGTATACGGGAAAAAAAATATTTTCCCGTGTTGATGAAATAATTCATCGGTCGAATATATGTTAGAACGGTTGGCAGGTCTAGGTTCACAAGATCCTTCAGTGCCCTTGCTAGCTCGGATGGTACTAAGGTTAGTTGTGATCAGCGTAGGGCTGATATGTTGACGGACCAAGTGCAGCGGACGCTACGACACGGTGGAGATTTGAGCGAGGATCTCTTTAACCGCCAAGCGATTGAAGATCATTCTCCTATTGTGTCGTTTAGCAGTTCATTTTCTGCAAATGGCTCAGTGGACAACGTCTCTCTTTAGGAGGATGGTGGATTTGTCGATCCCAGGTCCGTTAGTTTTGCGCTTTTACGCCGGTCGTCGCGTAAATCCTGTGGTATGGACAACATTCTATATGTAGCGTTGAAAAGGCCAGGTGACGTAGTTTTGACCTTATATTTAATCATCGCCAGAATTTAAGATATTTTCCTAAGGCTTGGAAGGAGGAGTTCCCATACTGGTAGTTCAGTGTCGTAGCTACAGGCCTATTTCCCTTTTTTTGCCTTTTGGGAAGTTATTTGAATCCTATTCTACCGAGGATTAGCATAACTGTTGAGAACAGGAAAACTGTCAGTTTGGTTTTAGCCTTTTGGTGGCTTCGTTGGAAAAGGTTTCGATAGAAAACACGTAACTATAGC
>NW_026874321.1:0-16078 GCF_032173495.1 Musca vetustissima
CTAGATATAGTTTTAGAACCCGCGCATGGGCAATATTTCGTGATACTTGCACCCTCTTGCCCGATTAGAGGTCATTGGCATATTTTCGAATATTACTAATATTCTGTACTTTTCTAGATCCCCTTCACCGCTAAATATTGACCGATCTTTATCAAAACAGGCATACTTATTCTTTGGCCCAAGCCCCTTCCCCATGTAAAAAAATCGCGATGTTCGGACCATAATTGCGGTCATACCCTAAATATTAAACAATAGGGGTCTTCATTAGCCAGAACCAATACTACATGCAAAATTTCGTGAAGATTGGTCCATAACTGTAGCCTGTATCATGTTTACAAATTATAATGGACAGACTGACGAACGAACACGTTTAGATCGACTCAGATAGTTGAGATATGACGATCGGTATACTTAATGGTGGGTCTAGGACAAATATTTCGTGGCGTTACAAACTCTTGACAACATAGTTGTGTAGGGTATAATGAGTGAACTTATTGCCCCTTATAGTTTTTCATTCCATCGGAAGTTGCAGACAATCTTCCAAAAATCGATCGCTGTAATTTAGTTCCATAAGGGGTTGGAAACTTAATTTCAGTGAACTGCCAGTATACATACTGTAGAACTTAACGCCTTTTTCACTAATTCTTATTTAATGATTTCAATTCAAACCACAATCACACATTTGTATAATTGTTTACACCCTTTACATCATCCCATTCTATTTTATTCAGTTGTTAGTTTACTCCTTCGATTCAAGGACACAACCAAAACACGTTAACTCCATTTATATAATTTTGTGTGGGGGTAAATAAAATTGTTGGTTATCTTTTCTACTCCAAATTTTGGGGGGTGTTATTTCACATGTTATGGTTACATGATGTTTGTGGGTTATAATGGGGTATATGAGGGTGTGTATGTATGTGTGTTTGTTATATTTTAACAAAAGGACATGGTAAATTTAATGGTTCATATATTTTAGATGACATGTGTTGCAAAAGAAGGCATAAATGTTTGTTGGTTTATTTTTTTGTACTGGCCCGATGTTAAGAGGAACAAATGGCACAAGAAATTGCAGAATGAAAGAGCAAATGCTGGAAAATCCCCTTCTTCTATTCTTTTGTCAGGTTTATGATGCTGTTGCCATAACTTTAATATATTAAAGAGTATTTGAACAAGTGGATGGTTTACAATACCAGCATAAACTATTACCTTGGGTAACGGCATTGTGAAAGTGTGTGTGTGTGACACCACACACACGTGTAAACTTACCACGCACACACATACATATGTGTATATTCACTTTTCCTTAACTCCAATGGCATAAAGTTTAAACCTTAAGGGGACCCCCCCATTCTCGGTGTCAAATTTTTTTTTGATTTAATTCGTATCTACTCTAATTCTAGAATGTTCCTACAAAATTTCAAGTGAAAATCTCAAGAACTCTTGAAGATATAGCCGATTTATTGTGTCAGCATCAAGTGACAGCTAAAAGGGCTTTTCAAACTTTAAACGCGTTTTTCTCACAACGAATGGCGGGCACGATAACTCAAAAACTAATAATACAATCGGTTTCAAATTTTGACACGTTTCTCTGGGAGTGTGTAGCTCTCGTATGAACTAGGATAAAGCCAATCGGTGAAGATCTTCCTTATTTTTTAACTAAGTTTGTGGTACAAAATAGGCGATTTTCCAAAAAAATTTTTTCAAAGTTCCGCCATTTTTTTAATTGTTGTGCGAAGTCAATAATCCTAGTTCATACGAGAGCCAGACATGTCCTCTTTCTAAAACAGTTGGAATTTTCGGATTCCGATGTTCCAGTGAGGAGTTATCATCCCCGCCATCGAAAATATGGACTTTTCTTTGAACCAAAAAAACAACAACAAAACAACAACAACAAATTTTGGTAAATTATTTTTCTTCCTTTTTAAATCTTCAAATATATATGTGCCAAGTTACAAACCTTTACAAGCATTGGTATTCATTTACCAGCCCATTTAAAATCTTAAAAATAAAAAATCGAGAATGGGGGGGGGGGGGTTCCCATAAAGGACAACAAGGACACCAACAACTACCGCAAATATTACAAGAATTGAAATGTACACAAGCATACGACCACATTCTCATTCATTTCACCAGCCATACATTTAGTCTTTCAGTCATTCATAGCGTTACCAAAAAATGCACACTTGAAATTTAAAGATTGTTTATTTTTTGGCAAAAATGGTAAAGGACCAAAAAAAAAAATGAAGCAAAAGAAGCGACATGATTGAA
Organism: Musca vetustissima; assembly: GCF_032173495.1. Taxonomy (NCBI): domain Eukaryota; kingdom Metazoa; phylum Arthropoda; class Insecta; order Diptera; family Muscidae; genus Musca; species Musca vetustissima. The sequence continues at coordinate 2,272 of NW_026874321.1, forward strand.
AGGCGGTGAGGGGTGTTATGTGTATATATGTGTGTGTATAAAATTCTCCATGGTGTGAGTATTGAAATACTTGGAGTTCAGATTAAGAACGCCTGTGAAAAAAAAAACAACAACCACAAGGAAATACAGAAAACCGGACCCAAAGGAGAACGCCAAAAGAATGATATACAAATATTTATTTTTCTATACCATGAAAAAGACCAAGAAAAAATACCATCGGAATATAAAACAAAAAATGAAGCTGCCAAAAAAACAAAAAAAAACGGAATAACCGGAGTATGAGTATTTTTTTCCCTGAATAGAATAACAAAACAGAGAAAAAAAGGATGCCAACCCTTTTTGGCTCCCCACAATTTACCTTCCCCTCTATCGTTTGTAACATTTTAATGATTATAATGTTTTACTAATGTTAACGTTTCTTTTATGTTATGGTTTTGTTAATGCGGTCTAAGATAAATTGTGAAAGCTTTATCGTATTTGCGGATTTCGGATTAAATTTTTTATGAGATTGTTCAATTTAACACGATGTTTATTTTTTCGGTTTTGTATTCGCAGTAAATATTTCAGAATGTAACTGAAAATTAATGGATTTTCTTTTAGAGAGAAATTAAAAAACAGCATAAAACATTGGACGTTTATTAGATATTCCGCAACATCATTCATGAATGTGGACTTGTTATGACTCTATATATAATTTAACAAACATTTGTTGATGCCCAAAATTCCTGGTATTTGTATGTGGTGAAAATATATTTGAACTGAAGCTATAACATAGGTGATCCTATGTTGACAATTTTCAATTTTTCGACTTCCTACGCGCTGAATAATAGGGAGATCATCATATATACCATACATAACAACCACTGGAGAGATAAATCCTAAGCTTGGGCAAAATTTTCAAGCCTTCCTGCAGTAAACGTTTTTTTCACACAAATATGTTGGTCCATTTCATCTCCTTTATATAATGTAATGTCTACCGAACAAGTCGTTGACCATGACATGCTTCGGAATGTCCGATGCACCGTATTGTTTTATGATTTGTTGCTCTCTATTTGCAAAAAACTCTAGTAGTCGATCTTCACAATCTACCCTAAATACCAATTTTTTATCATTAAACAAATTTTGCAATTCAAGAAAAAGATGATAATCGCTTGGTGTCAAGTCCGAACTGTATTGCGGATGCATTAAAACTTCCCAAACAAGCTTCCGAGGGTGGCGTAGGGAATGATAGATACCAAGCAACGGCTCTGATAGGCTTTAACATGTAAGTAAATCAGACGAATACCCACTGTGTTATAGCTGCCATGAAACGAGACATGCATTTGGCTGCGGATTTATGGTTAACAGGAGAATAAAAGACATTGTCTCCAGATTCAATCCAGTAGATGAGCGAATTGCTATAATCCTCATAAAAGCGAAGATCTTCTACATCAGTCGTATTTGCGCCCATACTCCGACCAAAGACAATGATGAGCAGAACAAAGATATATTTTACGAACGCCTAGAAAAAGCATATGATCGCTGCCCTGACCGTGACATTAAAATTCTGCTAGGAGATTTTAAGGCAAAAATCGGAAGTGAAAATATCTTTAACCCCACCGTCGGAAAATTCAGCCTTCATGAAGAAACATCCGACAACGACATGAGGTTGATTGACTTCGGGGCAGCAAAAAACATCGTAGTTAGCAGCACCAGATTCACTCCCTACAAACTGCAGCAAAAGGAACACTTGGGTACCAAAAACCACCACGAAGAAACCCATGGTACACCACCTAGCATAGCAATTAATCGGCTCGGGTTACCAACCGAACTATTTAAGACTGGTGGTCAGATGCTGGTCAGGAGCATGCACCACCTGATTAGGACAATTTAGCTAGAGGAATGCATGCCCAATGATTGGAACCTCAGCTTCTTGTGTCCCGTGCACAAAAAAGGAGACAATATGATATAAATACTATAGAGGAATTAGCCTTCTTCCCATCGCTTATAAAGATCAATCCAGTGTGATGTGTGAACGATTGAAGCCAATGGTCAATGACATTATTGGTCCAAATCCGGGAAAAGACCCACGAAAAACACAACGACACATACCACCTATTTGTCGGCTATAAATCCGCATTTCACAGCCTTATCCGTTCAGAGGTGTTTAAAGCCATGTCTACGTTCGGCGTTCCTGCAAAAATAATACGACTATGCAGTATAACTTTAAGTTGCACAAGGTCAGCAATTAAAGTCGGAAAGGACCTATCGGAGCTCTTCAATACCGAACGAGGATTCAGACAAGGAGACAGTTTGTCGTGTGATCTTTTTAACATTCTGCTGGAAATGGTCATACGAGAAGCAAAGGTGAACAGAAATGGCACTCTGTACACCAACCAACACATGTTACTCGCCTACACCGATGACATCGATGGGTCGAACATTGCGAGCGGTAACAGCCACCTTTGAACAAATGTAGAAAGAGTCTGCCAAATTGGGTATGGCAGTAAACGGCGAGAAGACCAAGCTGATGGTATCAACGCGCAAGACGCCCAGTAGACTCGGACCAACTGTGGATTTTGAGAACTACAGCTTTGAGGTAGTCAAAGATTTTATATAGCTCGATACCGCCATAAATAAAACTAATGCCATCAGTTTTGAAGTTTGGAGAATGATTCCCGTAGAAGGGGAAGGCCACGAATCAGATGGAAAGACTAAGTTGAAAACAATATCTTGGAACGTGGTCTTTAAAATTGGAGGAGAGCGCATAAGACCGACGCGCTTGGAAATCTTTTTTAAGCTCGGCTTATGGAACAACCGTTCTGTAACAAGCCAGCTATGTAAGTAAGTAACCAAGCTCCCCAAGTTTCTGGCGAGTCACTGCAGGTGTGTGTGGCCTAGCGTTGTCCTAATCGAACACCTGTTCGCCAATTCTGGCCGTTTCTGGTCAATTGTAAATGGTTTAAAACAGTATTATGGCCAATTGTTAGCTCCAGGGCGATGTCACGAATGTTAAAATGCCCGTCAACTTCGATAATTTCTCCAATTTTATCGAAATTTTCGACGACTGACCTAACTGTACGAGGTGCATTTTTAACATAAAAAAATTCCTGAACGGAATATTTGAAACCAAAATTGCAAATAAGTGGCTGTTACAGTATGGGAACCATAAACACCATTCACAATTTTAGCCGCTTGGCTTGCATTTTCGCCTTTGACAAAGAAAAACTGTAAAGTGTACCGAATTTTCTATTTGTTATACCCTCCACCATAGTATGGTGTTTGTTTTTCCGTTTGTAACTCATCGAAATAATCATTTCCGACCCTATAAAATATATATTCATAATCAGAGTAAAATTCTAAGACGATCTAAGCATGTCCGTCTATTGTAAACACTCTAGCGTCTAAACGAGTTGAGATAGATCGCCAACATTTTGCACAGAATCGTCTTTTGTCTGCAGGCAGGTCAAGTTCGGAGATGGGCTATATCGGTCCACGTTTAGGCATAGCTCCCATATAAGGGTACTCCGTATTTTGGGGTTCTTGAGGGCGTTTTTCAACCGAATTCGCTGAAATTTGAGTCGATTTATGCATGTCCTTCCCTATATATCTTTCGATTTGCACAGCGTACTAAATTATGTCTAGAATAGTGTGTGTTGAGTTTCGTTGAAATCGGTTCGGATTTAGATATAGCTCCTATATGTATCTTTGTCCGATTTTGAATAAATGGTGCACCAAAGATCCTAAATTAAGCTTTGTACAACGTACTGAAGTTAGTATAGCCTAACCTGTGTCAAGTTTCGTTGGAATCGTTTTTAGATTTATGATTAAAATAGTTCCCCTCAAAGTCTTCAAATAGGTGGTTTACAACTGTAATTGCATCTTCATGTGAGGGACTTGGGAACAAGTAAATGTCACTTGGAGCTAAATCAGGAGAATAAGTTGGGTGGTCAAGCAACTCGTACATTAATTCGCTGATTTTAGCCATTGTTAAAACCTTCTTGTGCGCTCGTGCGTTGTCTTGATGAAGAATTATTTTTTGTGTTGTTAGCCAAAACGTTTTTCTCGAATTTGTACACTTAAGTGATCCAAAAGGTTGCAATAGTATCCTGAATTTATTGTTCTACCCTTCTGCAGATAGTCAATCAATAATATACCTTTGGAGTCCCAAAAAACCGTAGCCACGGGCCGATTGAATTGGTTTTGCCTTCTTTGGAGCACTTCCTCCAGCTTCATTGATTAAATTACTCTTTAATCTCTTGAGTATAGTGGTGGATCCATGTCATGAAAAGATATGAAACGACACTTAAAATCCAATTTATTTCGCCCAAACCAATCCAAACAAGCTTGAGAAATGTTCATTCTTATGCGTTTTTGATCGACTGTTAATAAACTGCCCTCGCACGCTAAAAATTTGCAATATTTCCAAAGGAAATTTCAGATGGAGCCAGTAAAATATATTGTAGCCATCTTACTTAACTCATGTTGGCTGTAAAAAGTCGTTGCTAGAAATGTTCATGCCTAAGAATACTTCTCTCACAGGGAACGTCCTGTGGCGTAAGGCGTTTTTTGAACGGCGGCCATATTTCAGTTCCTTAAACCAGTTTTTACAGTTCTATAGGTATTTCATCGGTGCACTCTTAATGTCGAAAACTGTGATAAATTATAGCAAGAAAATATACAAATTAATTCTTCAACTCAAAAAACACATGGTCATATGTCAAAGGGTTATGAGTACTTTTACGCTAACAATTGTCAATATTTCCAATGGATATGTCAGATGGGGCCAGTAAAAGATATAGTAGCACTCGTACTATACTCATGTTGGCTTAAAAAAATTTCTAGAAATGTTCAATGTAAGTTCGATATTTATAAGAGTGCTCTGCTACAATATCTATACGAACTTTCCAATTAATTTGTTAGGCAGAGTTTGATGCTCGTAATAATTACAACATTTGATTTTTACATCCTTAACTTTGTAGCAGATGGTTCCACAAAAAGTAAAATATTTATATTTTGAACAGAAATTCATTTAAAATAATTGCAATAACATCAGAGCTCCAATTTGCTCGATTTTACTCGCGAGTGAAAATTACTCCCGAGTGGGAGTAAGTAAAGAGTACGAGTTTTTAGGGAGTATACTCTCCACTCTTTTATTTTGTTTGGGAGTGCACGCGAGTACTCCTTGTTGAAGAAAAATAGTGTGAGTGAAAACGTTCGAAATAGAGTAAGAGTTCACTCTAAGAGTGAAATCGAGTGGACAAATAAATTTGGTTGTTTGGTTATTTGTGTGTGTGTGTAGTACCAAAATTTTTTTTTTGATGTTGATCTTTTGTGTGGTGTGGGGAGATAGATCATTACAAAAAACATAAAAGGACATTGATTATTTTGTTTATTGAAAATGTTTACACATGTGATGTACGAATAAAAATCTTATATGAAATGACTTACATAAAGAGAACGCAGAAAACGAGCTTGTTGATGCATGCTTTCCCAGCAGTACTGCAAACCAAACATCACAAAACAAACAAACAATGCACACAAACAACATCAAGTAAAACAACGGTATCACAAAAAAATATATATAATAAAAGAGTACTCGCAAGAGTGTAATCTGCTCGATTTCGAGCGTATTTCACTCCCACTCGAAAACGAGCAAAGCATCTCCGCTCTTATTTGAGTGGCAAAGAAAAATAGAGTAAACTCTATTTACTTTTTCTACTCGCAGGAGTACTCCCGCTCGAATTCAAACGAGATTCACTCTTTACTCGAATTCGAGCGAGCATTTCGGAGCTCTGAATAACATAGAATTCACTCAAACCTAATTCTCTCAAGGCTAGCATTCTTGAAATCTTAATATTTGTTCCTACTATTGGCCAATAGAAATATGTTATGTTGCCATAGGCACGATTTTCATTTAATTCCCTTCTTTTGGAATTCATTTCTTTCGTTTTTTCTTGCCGAAACTTCTCATTTCTTTTGTTGCTGATTAAACAAACCGGAAACGGAAATCCATCAGCATGAATCAGTGAAATCAAAAGTTTTACCAATAAAAATAACTTGACGCCGCAGCCGCCGCTTACCCTTTAACGTAATATTGCTTCAATAACAATAGAAATCGACAGCAGCAACAACAATGCTTTGGGATATGTATCCCTTAAAGGATAAGAAGCATAACAAAAATTAAAGGATTCATTGAATTCATCAACAAATAATTCCAACAACAGAAAACATATTTTCATATTCTTTCACACTTAAAGTTTTATTGGCTTTGTTTTGGGTGGGATGGTGGATTCTAAGACGGGCTAGCAATGTTTCTAAGTTACAAAGAAATCGCTTGGTATTAAAATTAGTCGACCATAACCGCCATTGGTTATTTTTACCCCTGCCCTCACCAATATTTAGGAAAATCACCACCATTTTGACCACGTTTTGAAATCTTTGATTAAGCACTGGTCCATTTTAACTTTTCACTCAGCTAATATTTATTAAAAGCAACAATGTTACCAACAAATCACCAAAAGTTACTTAGATGTTGTCTTGGAATTTGGGGAAAATTTGTTGTGTGTATATTAGGATGGAACGTACAGTAAGAAGGACCTTATAGAATTTCTGGATATTTTTCACGCACCATTCCACCAAGAAGCGTATATTTTTTAAAGAATATTTTTTCAAGGACCATCACAGCAATAGGCGTGGATTTTTTAAAGAATATTTTTTCAAGGACCATCACAGCAATAGGCGTGGATTTTTTAAAGAATATTTTTTCAAGGACCATCACAGCAATAGGCGTGGATTTTTAAAGAATATTTTTTCAAGGACCATCACAGCAATAGGAGTGGATTTTTTAAAGAATATTTTTTCATAGATCATCATTTAATCATCATTTTTTAAAGAATTTTTTTTCAAGGACCATCACAGCAATAGGCGTGGATTTTTAAAGAATATTTTTCCAAGGACCATCTCAGCATTAGGCGTGGATTTTTAAAGAATATTTTTTCAAGGACCATCACAGCAATAGGAGTGGATTTTTTAAAGAATATTTTTTCAAGGACCATCACAGCAATAGGCGTGGATTTTTTAAAGAATATTTTTCAAGGACCAGCACACCAAAACGCGTGGATTTGTTAAATAATGTTTTTTCAAGGACAAGCAGACCAAAATGCGTGGATTTGTTAAAGAATATATTTTCAAGGACTAACACAGCAATAGGCGTGGATTTGTTAAAGAATATTTTTCAAGGACCAGCAGACAAAAGGCGTGGATTTCTTAAAGAATATTTTTCAAGGACCAGCAGACAAAAGGCGTGGATTTCTTAAAGAATATTTTTCAAGGACCAGCAGACAAAAGATGTGGATTTCTTAACGAATATTTTTCAAGGACCAGCTAACCAAAAGGCGTGGATTTTTTAACGAATATTTTCAAGGACCAGCTAACCAAAAGGTGTGGATTTTTTAACGAATATTTTTCAAGGACCAGCTAACCAAAAGGCGTGGATTTTTTAACGAATATTTTCAAGGACCAGCTAACCAAAAGGTGTGGATTTTTTAACGAATATTTTTCAAGGACCAGCTAACCAAAAGGCGTGGATTTTTTAACGAATATTTTCAAGGACCAGCTAACCTTCACCACACTGTGGTACAGGGTATTATGTGTTTGTGCATATGTTTGTAACAGGCAAAAATAATCGAGATAGACCCATGGTTCCTTTTGAGAATATGCATACAATCACTTTCTAAGTCGATCTATGCATATCCGTCTGTCCGTCCGTCCGTCCATCCATGTATTTTTGTGAGCAAAGTACAGGTCACATTTATGATCCGAATTGGTTGAAATTTGGCACAGCCCATTGGTTTGGCCCAAGGACGAACCCTATTGAAATTGGAAAAAATCGGTTCCGATTTAGATATAGCTCCCATATATAGTTCCGTCCGATTTTAGGTAAATGGTGCACCAAAGTCCCTGAATATCATTAGATTTGCACGAATTTTGACATAGCGTACTGAATTACGTCTACAATGATGTGTGCTAAATTTTGGGAAAATCGGTTCAGATTTAGATATAGCTCCCATATATAGTCTCGCCCGATTTTAGGTAAATGGTGCACCAAAGTCCCTGAAAATCATTAGATTTGCCCGAATTTTGGCGTAGCGTACTGAATTAAGTCTACAATGATGTGTGCTAAATTTCGGGAAAATCGGTTCAGATTTAGATATAGCTCCCATGTATAGTTTGGCCCGATTTTAGGTAAATGGTACACCAAAGTCCCTGAAAATTACCGGATTTGCACTAAATTTCGGGAAAATCGGTTCAGATTTAGATATAGCTCTCCTATATATTTTCGACCGATTTTAGGTAAATGGTGCACCAAAGTCCCTGAATATCATTAGATTTGCACCAATTTTGGCACAGAGTACTGAATTAAGTCTACAATGATGTTTGCTAAGTTTTGGGAAAATCGGTTCAGATTTAGATATAGCTCCCATATATATTTTCCTCCGATTTTAGGTAAATGGTGCATCAAAGACCCTGAAAATCATTAGATTTGCACCAATTTTGGCATAGTGTGAACTGAATTAAGTTGACAATGATGTGTGCTAAATTTCGGGAAAATCGGTTCAGATTTAGATATAGCTCCCATATATACTTTCCTGCAAATCTCTTGATTTTAACGAATTTTGGCGTAGAGTATTACATTAAGTCTAGAATGACGTGTGCTAAGTTTCCTAAAAATCGGTTCAGATTTAGATTTTAAGTAAATGGTGAACCCAAGTCCTTGAAAATCATTAGGTTTGCACGAATAGCGTACTGAATTAAATCTAGAATGACGTGTGCTAAGTTTCGAGAAAAAAGGTTTATATTTAGATATAGCTCCCTTATGTAGTTTCACCCGATTGTAGGTAAATGGCGCGTCAAGGTCCTTGCAAATCTTTTGATTTGCACGAATTTTGGTATAGCGTACTAAATTAAGTCTAGAAGAATGTGTGCAAAGTTTCATGAAAATCGGTTCAGATTTAGATATTGCACCCATATATATTTTCGTCACATTTTATGTAAATGCTGCACCAAAGCCCCCTATATCTTTCGATTATGGGTATAGCGTACTGAATCACGTCTAGAATGATGTATACAAAGCTTCGTGAAAATCGGATCAGATTTACAAACATCTTCTTTATATTTTTTCGTCCGCATAGCTTCCATATACAATTTCGACTTATTCATGTTTATTGTACACCAAACAATCAATGGGTGTTTGATTGAGATTAAATTTTAAAGAGTGCAGCATACCGAATAGCGTGTGTCAAGTTTGCTTTAAATAGATTTACAAATTTTAGCATAGGTAGCAGAATGACATGTGTAGGCTGTGTAGGGATTGATGTTAGTCAGTTTAGATATAGATAAGGAACACATATTTAAGTTCGTTCAATTTCATGTCAATGTTCCTTCGAAAAGGCGACGTCTTTTAGGATACATATGTATAATATGCCCAAAGTGGTGAAGGGCATCATATAGTCGGCACAGTCCGACTTTACTACTTTACTTACTGGTTTAAACAATATTTTTCAAGGACCAGCAGATCAAAAGGCGTGGATTTTTTAAACAATATTTTTCAAGGACCAGCAGATCAAAAGGCGTGGATTTTTTAAACAATATTTTTCAAGGACCGGCATATCAAAAGGCGTGGATTTTTTAAAGAATATTTTTATTTTTTATGAAAAATGAAAATGAAATTGGATCCATAAACATGTCATTCTGCAACCGATACTAAATATTTAATTTTGGTCTATATCTAAATCAGAACCGATTTCAGGAAACTTAACACACATCATTCTACACTTATTCAATTACGCTGTGGCAAGTTTCGTGCAAATCGAAAGATACTAAGGACTTTGGTGGACCATTTACATAATATCGGACGAAAATATATATAGGAGCTATATCTAAATCTGGACCGATTTTCACGAAACTTGGCGGACATCACTCTAGGCTCAATTCAGTACGTTATGCCAACTTTCGTGCAAATCGAAAGATATTTAAGAACTTTGGTGCACCATTTACCTTAAATCAGACGAAAATATATATGGGAGCTATATCTAAATCTGAACCGATTTTTCCCAATTTCCCTTGGGCCAAATAAGTGACATATGCCAAATTTTATCCAAATCGGATCATAAATGCGACATGTAATTTGTTCACAAAAATACATGGACGGACGGACATGCATAAATCGACTTAGAAAGTGATTCTATGCATATTCTATCTCGTTTCCTTTTGCCCGTTACAAACATATGCACAAAGACATAATACCCTGTACCACAGTGTGGTGAAGGGTATAAAAAATATTTATTAAGGAATTTTTAGACGTGTCTGTTGGTGTACATTTTTTCAAGGACCAGCTCAACTATAGGCGTGAATTTTAAATAATCTTTTTCAAGGACCAACCCAGTTATAGGCATAAATTGTTAAAGTATATTTTCTCAAGGACCTCCTCATCTACATGCGTGGATTTTTAAAGAATACATTTTCAAGGACCTCATTAGCTAAAGGCTTGGATTTTTAAAAATAAATAGTTAAATAGGATTTTTTAATAATATTTTTAGACCTCTGTACCTCAGATATTAGAATTTAATTATTATTCTCAAAATTTAATCCTTCAGTCTCACCCCAATACATTTCCCCTACTAAACGCTTCGTTACGTCGAATACATACCCAAAAATATTCTGTAACCCAAAGTCATGATGTTTCGGTTCTGCTTGCTTTCATGTTTAAGTGATTGTGTTTTTGTGTGGTTGTGTAAACCTCTGTGTGTGTTCGTTCGTTTCAGTTTCGTATGTATGCGTACAGGCGTTTGTGAATGACAGCTAAAGGATAAACATCTAGAATCGAAATAATTTGTCTTCGTGACTGTTTAACATCAAAGTAAACTATTATTCATTTATTCGTTGCCCTTCTTCTACTTTTTGGAAATCACTTTAGATGTGTTTGGCTTTTTGTGAAAGTGTGTGTGTGTGTGTGTACGTTTGTTTGTGTTATTCAAAGCAAACCATTGTTGTCCTCATTGTTTGTGTCATTGTTGTGTTGCAAAGTGATTTCGATTGTGGCAAAGCAGGGGCAGTGGCAGCAAAATGAAATGTTAGATAGAATTTAATACATTTAAGGGGACCCCCCCATTCTCGGTGTCAAAATTTTTTTGATTTAATTCGAATCTACTCTAATTCTAGAATGTTCCTACAAAATTTCAAGTGAAAATCTCAAGAACTCTTGAAGATATAGCCGATTTATTGTGCAGCATCAAGTGACGGCTAAAGGGCTTCTCAAACTTTAAACGCGTTTTTCTCTTTTGCGAATGGCGGGCACGATAACTCAAAAACTAATAATCCAATCGGTTTCAAATTTTGACACATTTCTCTGGGAGTGTGTAGCTCTCGTATGAACTAGGATAAAGCCAATCGGTGAAGATCTTCCTTATTTTTTAACTTAATTTGTGGTAAAAAATAGGCGATTTTTCATAAAAAATTTTTCAAAGTTCCGCCATTTTGTTAATTGTTGTGCGAAGTCAATAATCCTAGTTCATACGAGAGCCAGACATGTCCTCTTTCTAACACAGTTGGAATTTTCGGATTCCGATGTTCCAGTGATGAGTTATCTTGCCCGCCATCGAAAATATGGACTTTTCTTTGAACCCCAAAAACAACAACAAAACAACAACAACAAATTTTGGTAAATTATTTTTCTTCCTTTTTAAATCTTCAAATATATATGTGCCAAGTTACAAACCTTAACAAGCATTGGTATTCATTTACCAGCCCATTTAAAATCTTAAAAATAAAAAATCGAGAATGGGGGGGGTTCCCTTAATGCAAAAAAACTCCCGCAAAAAATAAATCAAAGTAGCAGAGGCGGGAAATATGTGAAATAATTTTGGGAAATTTTTGAAAAATATTTTGTATATTTTTTTATTTACTATTTTATAATTATTTTTACAGTTCTTTTGAAAAAAACATTACCTATTATCTTCCAAGTAATAACTATGTTCAAAAAATGTCCCTTATTTAAGCTGTGACCGCTCTGACCTGTGATATGCTAAATTTACTTTGATGCCGGTAGGTTATTTGGAAGTTTTTCTGTTTGTGATATTTAGTTTCATTTCAGTATTTTTTTGTTTTTATCAGTTTTGGCTTTGATTTGATGTTCCAAGTATCTGAAATATTGAGGTGTTTGCCACAGTTGTTGGTTTCATGGAATTAATAAAATGAATTGATTGGTGTCTGTTCAAAGTATAACTTTCGATTTAGAGTATTAATATATTTTATTTTTTTTACCAGACCATTAACTATTTATAAAGAACATTTAAAAGAAATGGTTTTCACAAAGTGTAAAGAGTGGCATTGTATTTAACGTAACATTTATTAAAAATATTAGTCAAGAACTAAACTATTAGAATAAATAATTTTCTTAAATATAACTTGAATAATAATTAAACATTTGAAAGAAAACTGTAGATATTTCATTCGAATACACAATGTATGGAAAAGGCTTTGTTACACCTTTTGTTGTCGTGATGCCGAGTAGCAGTGAAACCCAAAAAATAAAGAAAAGAAAAACGAAATAGTGTTTAGTAAATATTTTCAAATCTTTATTGTAAAGTAGATGGGTTTCGTGAGAAACAAGACTTTACCTATGCGTGCGTTAACTACGATAGCGAGAGAGGTTTATTCAACGAAAGCGAGTAAGCAAGTGTTTACTCTACGAGAGTTAGAAAGCAAGTGATGTTGCGATGGGCAAGAAAGCTACAGCAAGGCCGTGATCAACAACTACGACCACAGCATTGGAAAGCGCCTCCCTGTATCCGAATTAAGCAAATGTGGCTTCCAGGAGATATAGTAGAAGAGAGCGAAACTCTCCCCTACAATTCGAACTAGGCGAATGAGGCTCCTGGAAGATATGCAGAGAAGATTTCTCCATTGGGCTCCAAAGAGCGGCCAATTAAAGTGGTTAATTGTAATGCTGTAGAAAAGGAAACAATGTATCGAACATATACATTGCCGTAAGCAATGTATCGAACTTAAACACCTTTCAATATATGGTGTGTATTTAAAATTTCTTAAAATCACTTAAAACTACGTGCTTGCTTCCAAGAAGCCTTTGTTACTTTAGTCAAAATTACTTCCTAAAAATTTCGAAGATAGGACCAGACGTCGAGTTTATATGAAAACATAGAGAACCTGCGGCTAAAGTCTTCAAAATACCAAACATTGGTTGGCACAGTTATATGGGAGCTATACCAAAAACAATGTCCGCAAAATACCGAATAATGACCAAACTTGGTCCAATAGTGATAATTTCAATTAGGAAGATTTTCTTAAGGTGGCCACACCGTAAGAAAATCTTCCTTCTCCATTTCGTACGTTTAATTGGCTTTTGTATTGGTTCCTGGTTCCATAAGTAATATGGTGGTAGGCCAGAATATTCCGCATATGTTCCTGAGGCATTTGATTATGAATGGTGATGGTGTTAGACACAAGCCAGGTTTCACAGCCGCTAAACATATCTTATTTAATACATGATTCGACTTGGCAGTCAGTCTTACGAAGTCTTCTAATTTTTAGTGAGGAGAAGACCGACATCATCCGTATAATCTAAGTCTTCTAGTTTTGGTAAGAGACTCCTAAGATGTAACCTTTGAATATGTAATAGCAACAATTTAACTTGTATAAACAGAATGAGAGATTAGATCAATGACATCTACCTTACAAACATGGACAACTTTGTGCTAAGGAACTGGAGGGTATATGAACAATGTGTCTTTTGGAAGTGTAGGATAAT
>NW_026874322.1:0-16179 GCF_032173495.1 Musca vetustissima
ACGCAGAACAAATCAGATAACTATTTTGGTATAAAAAAGGGGGACTGAATATTATTAATTTTTGGTAGGGAGATTTGTTACCATATACGACTTTAAAATACCAAATTGCAGCGAATTCGGTTGAAAAACGCGCTCAAGAACACCAAAATACCGACAATTGGGGGTACCCTTATATGGGGGCTATCCGACAAAATGGACCTATATTTATAATTTCTTGTGGAGAGATTTGGTACCTATTACGAACTCAAAATAGTAAATTTCAGGCAATTCGGTTGAAAAATACGATCAAAACCCCCAAAATACTGAAAAGTATGAGGTACCGTTATATGAGGACTACCAGAAAAAGTGAACCTATGTTCATAATTTTTTGTGGAGAAATTTAGTACTCAATAAGAACTCAATGTACCAAATTTCAGCGAATTCGGTTGAAAAACACGGTCAAGAACCCCAATATACCGAAATTTGATCTCGACCTGCCTGCAGACAAAAAACAACCCTATGCAAAATTTCAGCACCCTATCTCAATTCCTTCAGACGATTGCGTGATTACAACAAACGGACGGACGTCTTAGAAGGTCTAAAAAATCTCGTCTTGTGGTATTTAGTTTACGTTTTAAGAAAATAAGAAAGAAAACGACACATAAGGGCTTGAGATTGGAGGAGGATATTTCTTAGAAAAATGTAAGACATATCCTACCCTCGTACGACTTTTGATCTTTCCTTACTGAATTTGTATTGGAACATTTTGCGGATTATAGAAAAGCACATATATGCCTCTATCTCACGTGGTGTCACGTGAGGACATGTATGGTCACGTAGTGAGTATGTATATCCTAAAATGTAAAACCTTTAGTATACCTAATAGCCCTTTGTAGAAAAAATGAGTCATTTCAGTACTGATCTTATTCATATGAGGTATGACCAATAAATCGTATTTTTTGGCGATCGGTATACTTTACTTTAAATAATATCGATACTTTAAAGAATATCGATCATCATATCTCGACTAGCTGAGTCGATCTAGACATGTGTGTCCGCCCGTCTATCCATTATAAGTTGTAAACACAATACAGGCTACAGTTATGGACCAATCGTCACGAAATTTTACATGTAGGATGGGTTCTGGCCAATGAAGACCCCTATTGTTATTGGTAAAGATCGGTTAATATTTAGGGGATGAAATGGACCAAATACTTAATATTTGTCGGATACTGTGAAAAAATACCAAAATCGGTATTCTATGGCGTATATATTTACTACTGGAGGACATAGGCCCGAGGAGTGGTTGATCTTTAACTTTATACCAATTATATTGTCATATGTACTTGGATGTTGGAGTTACACTTATATATTTACAGGTGCTTACGTATTTAGATATTATTTAGTAACCCATTACCACACTAGAAATATAGCGCTGATCACTTTGAAATTTTCCATGAAGTTCCATTTGTGGTCAAGGACAACGCCTATAGTTTTCGGTGGTGATCAGATAATAATCTTGGGATGAAGTGAACTGATATGTGTTTTGGAGTCGATATATAGGTCACAATTATAATATTATAGTAATATTCGAAAAATATGTCAGTGTAAGGAAGAGGTGCTGTTACACCTAATCGGGTAAGAAAGTGCAAATATCAATAATAATGCCCAGGCTCGGAATAAACAACAGCAGAAAGTTAGAGTGTAGGTTATCGTGTGGTCGGCTCCGTCCGACTACACTGCTCCGCTTTTGGTGTAATAAAACAGCCCCCTTTTTTTTAACCTCCTCATTCATACCAAAATGAGTTTCAGATATGACAACGGTTATGTTTTTGTGAGATAGTAGGTTATCATGGGCGTTTCTGACGAATTGATTCGCGTTTCTAATATCAAGTAGTATTTTATACTGGCCCTACGACTGTTTGGCAATAATTCTGTCGGACCATGTCATTTTAGTGATCAATATAAGAAACCGAACTATACGTGACCGAACTATACGTGCTTTTTCGGTCTTGGCCATTTGGAAGTTTCAATTGAACTAATTAGGCTTTGCGCTTTCAACTACTGCCAACAACTAACTATTTTAAAGTATTATATATTACGTTTTTGCCCAAAATGTAAACACTTTTGAGTAATATTCGCTGTCACACGTTTCATGCCTGAAAATCCATTTTGGATAATCAATAGCCGTTTCTGCGTTTCTGACGAATTGATTCTAATAATGATAAGACGAGTATCCAAAATAAATTCCTTTACTCCTTTAACGTTTTCATTGGTTGTTGATGTGCTTGGCCGACCAGGACGAACAAAATTATATTCTCGGCCGACAACCGTTTATATCACAATTGAACTTGTCTTCTGCTTATGCAACAAAAAAAACAGTGAGTGGAGCAGTATAGACGAACGGGGCCGACCATGCGATACCCTACACTACTACCACAGAACTCTATCTTTTTGCGGATTTTTATTCCGAGCCTGGATAATATTTCGTGATAGTTGAACCCTCTTTCACGATAGAGGTCCTTACACTGACATATTTTCCGAATGTTACCAATATTCAGTACAACCCTTCTAATTACTTGTCCATATTCCCTTTGCCATGGGTTGTGTTGAGATGTTCGAATTATAAATGTAGCCTATAGATAGTTTTTGGTCCACTTCATCCCATTATTATTAGCTGATCATCACCGAAAATTATAGGCATAGTCCTTGACTATAACTAGAACCTCATGGAACATTTCAAAGCGATCCGCGCTATATTTCCGCCCTCTAGTGTGGTAATAAAATCTGAATACGTAAGCACCTGAAAATATTTACCTGTAACTCCCACATCCGAGTACATACGACAGTATAATTGGTATCAATTTAAAGGCCAATCATTCCTTTTGGATATACTATCAACTTTTCGACTCTATTTCCTTCAGGAGTAAATATATACGCTATAGAATACAAAATTTGTCTTTTTTCACACAAAAGTCAGGCTCCATTTGACGCGCTAATTATTGACCAATCTTTATCAAAACAGGCAAGCTTATTCATTGGCTCAATCCCCTTCTTCAATTAAAAATTCTAGATGTTTGAGCCGCCTCAGTAGCGACCAGAAAAACCGACAAAAATTAGGTATTTGGCCCATTTCATCCCCTAAATACTAACCGATCTTTACCAAAAACTATAGGGGTCTTTATTGGGCCGAACCATTCCTAAATGCAAAAATTCGCGAAGATTGGTCCATAACTGTGGCTTGTATCGTGTGTACAAATTATAATGGACGGACGGGCGGACACACATGTCTAGATCGACTTAGCTAGTCGAGATATGACGATCGGTATACTTAAAGGGTGGTCTAGGACCCCAAACTCTTGGGGCTGCACAAAGC
Source organism: Musca vetustissima (assembly GCF_032173495.1). Taxonomy (NCBI): domain Eukaryota; kingdom Metazoa; phylum Arthropoda; class Insecta; order Diptera; family Muscidae; genus Musca; species Musca vetustissima. The sequence goes on from NW_026874322.1 coordinate 3,356, forward strand.
TATAATACCCCGACAACATAGTTGTGTAGGGTATAATTATGAAACTGTTCATGCAATTTGATAGGGATTATGCTTTACCTATTATCTTTTATCCCTAATATCCTAAGTATAGTTGTGAAATTCTTCAATATCCTTTTGTAATGTGTCTAAGTTTCACGCTACAACCACCTTTAATCATTCGTTAACGTTACTATTTTATATTTGTTACTAATTTTTAGAAATATTTTTTTTTTTAAATTCCCTCAATTTATAATAATCTAAACCCTGATATAAGCTATTTGTCGTTTTAAATTACAGTACACATATCAAACAATATCATATCGCATATGATTTATAATCATCCTCTCAGTCAACAATCAAAAAGTGCTTATCATCCTTAAACCTATCATTTCCGTATGTTAATCTTCAAAAGTCACATAAATAAGTAAAATCCCTTATTTCGAAAAATCAGAATGAAAACTTTTTTTGCAAAGTTCAACAGTTTTTCAACAATATTTGTTTTTATGAAAACAAAATCCCGCAAAACGAAACCCTTTAGGCATTCTTTTTCTATAAATGTTCAAAGGTCATCATTTCTTTTGTTTGACTTAATGTAAAATATTAACGCTTTAAGCTAATATCAAAGATATAAATCACATAGAGTTTCAAATAAATCACACAAAATATTTTACAACATTTCGGCTACAAGAATTAGTTTCAAATGTGAGTGTGTGGGAAGGGTATATGTGTGTGTGTTGGAAACCAACATTCATTTGTACATCGTAAAACAATCATAAAGATGTTCATCATGCTACGTTATTAAATAAAACTTAAGAAATTTATGTACTGAGAAATGAAGGAAAGTCACCCATACACGCACAGATACACACACACACAACCTGCAACTACTAGTCAACAGTAACAACCCCACGCTGTGGTTGAACAAAGTCCTTGCAAAAAGTATATAAATCATAGTGGCAAGCCAAGTGGTGTTACTTCCAAGTAATGTCGATGTCTGTTATCTGATGCGGTTATTTTAAACGATTCCACGGATTGATATGTGGCGTTGTTCCAAAGTACAGCAAGTTTTGCAGAAGGAATAAAATGAAATATTGTGAAGCAATACAAAATATTAAAAGAGGAAAAAAAGGTCCTTTTGAAAAATATTCGTTTAAAAAATCAACGCCTTGTATGGATCGCTGGTCCTTTTGAAAAATATTCGTTTAAAAAATCCACGCCTTGTATGGATCGCTGGTCCTTTTGAAAAATATTCGTTTAAAAAATCCACGCCTTGTATGGATGATCCTTTTGAAAAATATTCGTTTAAAAAATCCACGCCTTGTATGGATGATCCTTTTGAAAAATATTCGTTTAAAAAATCCACGCCTTGTATGGATGATCCTTTTGAAAAATATTCGTTTAAAAAATCCACGCCTTGTATGGATGATCCTTTTGAAAAATATTCGTTTAAAAAATCCACGCCTTGTATGGATGATCCTTTTGAAAAATATTCGTTTAAAAAATCCACGCCTTGTATGGATGATCCTTTTGAAAAATATTCGTTTAAAAAATCCACGCCTTGTATGGATGATCCTTTTGAAAAATATTCGTTTAAAAAATCCACGCCTTGTATGGATCGCTGGTCCTTTTGAAAAATATTCGTTTAAAAAATCCACGCCTTGTATGGATGATCCTTTTGAAAAATATTCGTTTAAAAAATCCACGCCTAGTGTTAAGGAAGTCCTTTGAAAAATATTCGTTTAAAAAATCCACGCCTAGTGTTAAGGAAGTCCTTTGAAAAATATTCGTTTAAAAAATCCACGCCTTGTATGGATGGTCCTTTTGAAAAATATTCGTTTAAAAAATCCACGCCTTGTATGGATGATCCTTTTCAAAAATATTCGTTTAAAAAATCCACGCCTAGTGGGATGGAAGTCCTTTGAAAAATATTCGTTGAAAAATCCACGACTAGATTTGAGGATGTTCATTGAAAAATATTCGTTTAAAAAATCCACGCCTTGTATGGATGGTCGTTTTGAAAAATATTCGTTTATGTTCATTGAAAAATATTCGTTTAAAAAATCCACGCCTTGTATGGATGGTCCTTTTGAAAAATATTCGTTTAAAAAATCCACGCCTTGTATGGATGATCCTTTTGAAAAATATTCGTTTAAAAAATCCACGCCTTCTACCGATGGATGCTTGGAAAAATATTGTTTAAAAAATCCACGCCTTCTACCGATGGATGCTTGGAAAAATATTGTTTAAAAAATCCACGCCTTCTACCGATGGATGCTTGGAAAAATATTGTTTAAAAAATCCACGCCTTCTACCGATGGATGCTTGGAAAAATATTGTTTAAAAATTCCACGCCTTCTACCGATGGATGCTTGGAAAAATATTGTTTAAAAAATCCACGCCTTCTACCGATAGTTGCTTGGAAAAATATTCTGTAAAAAGTCCACGCCTTCTACCGATGGTTGCTTTGAAAAATATTCTGTGAAAAGTCCACGCCTTCTGACGATGGTTGCTTGGGAAAATATTGTTTAAAAAATCCACGCCTTCTGACGATATTGTTTAAAAAATCCACGTCTTCTAACGATATTGTTTAAAAAATCCACGCCTTCTAACGATATTGTTTAAAAAATCTACGCCTTCTACCGATTTATGCTTGGAAAAATATTGTTTAACAAATCCACGCCTTGTATGGATGATCCTTTTGAAAAATATTCGTTTAAAAAATCCACGCCTTCTACCGATGGTTGCTTGGAAAAATATTCGTTTAAAAAATCCACGCCTTCTACCGATGGTTGCTTGGAAAAATTATCGTTTAAAAAAGCCACGCCTTGTACGGATGGTCCTTTTGAAAAATATTCGTTTAAAAAAATCCACGTCTTTTAATATTCTTTGAACATATTTGCTTTATAAAGTCCACCCTGAGGTCTTCTATAGATCAATAATTTTTAAATATTTTTCCCATTCCTGTGGATCTTCCATTAATGTCAATAACATCGAAATTTCAAGGTAATCTGCATCGTGTGTATAAGTATAAAAAAGTAAACCAATACGAATGTGAAATTCTGGCGGATTCTTACGCAAAAGGGGGAAACAATAAATGTAATGTGCATTCATGCGAATACCAACCTTTAACAAAAACTCCACAAAAACCTCATCGGAACGGTAAAAGCTATTTCAATGTTTGGGGAAAGGATTTTTTCCTCTTGGCTGGGTTAAAACAAAAAAAGTGTGTATGCAATATATTATTAAGAATCGATATAAATTCCGCCATGTATAGAGTTTCAAGGATTTGCAACAATAACAGAAATTCTGCTTATTCAATGGAATTTTCATTTCAATAATATAAACACTTTCATGTCCAAGAGCTCCCACATCCAACTCCCCGCCACAAATATGTCAAAGAAAGTTTAATCCATTAAAATACAAAGTTTAAATCTAGCAATAATTTGTTATTCACAATAACAGTGTTTCTGTGTTTCGAATCACATTTAATCCACCTACCACTCTGCGAATTAAAAAACAAAAAATATGAATGTGACCGACCAAAGCAGAATTCTGCTGACATTTTTCAACCAGATAAACATAAATTCAATTTTAAATGGTCTCCCATGCGTGCACATTGGAAATTGGAGTGAATCGTTTGCTGGTTGCTCTTCTTCGTCTGTCTGTCTAACAACGAAGCGAAAAATTAGTTTTTAAAGTTTTCAATCCACTTTTTTTTTTTTTTTTTGTCCACTGACAAAGTTTTTGGACTAGTAGTAAATGTATGACGTATGTATTTATGATAAATGTGTGATAGTGTAGATGTGTGTGTTCATAAATTGCAAATCTGTCATTATGTCAGGTAAATATTATTTTTTAAACTCTATCATAAATTTACATCTAAAAGTTTCGAAAATCGTTTTATTTTGTCCGTTTTATATATAAGTTCATGTGAAATTGCTGCACCATCACAACTGAAGTCACTCAAATTGGCTTAAAATATTTTGTTGGTGCTTGAATAATTCTCGACAATAATTGACCAGCTTTCTGGGAAATAATCTGTGCAGAAAATTGAAATGACAGTTCACTTACCAATGGTATAGGATTGTGTGTGTCGTAGTTGTTATCGGCTGAAAGAAAATAAGAAAACGAAATGAGTTAAATTTAATTTTTAAATATAAAATGGATCTAAATTTCATTTGTTGATATAAATAAAAAGCTTAGCCTAATAACGAACTTTTTTGCCAATGTTGACCATAATGGAATATGGTCAATCTGCCAGTCAACTGAGAAATGCAACACACATATACTGATCTGATCTGTTCTTTTCATAAATATGCTGAGACTGATTGGTTTGCTTGGTTTCAAAGAATTTACTTTGCGACGGCTTGCATGATGGCTCTGGTATGAACTAAAAATTATTAACTCTTCACTGAAAAAGTAACGAATTGTGGACCATGAACATAATAATAGATTAGATAAATAGATTTTGAGTTATCGTGAGCAAAAATACGATTTCGAGCAAAAGCTGCAAACGCAACTGGTAGCAAAAGCCTACTCTGCTCAACTTACCCACCTGCTCAACTTGACGAAAGCACTCCTTGTCCCGATAATAATAAAGAAAGAATTACCCACATGAGCGTGAGCAAATCGAGATGTACAGGATTCAAAATGAAGTCAGGAAATTTTACCAACGAGTAAAACACCAAACTGAAGGCTTTAGTGCAGGCACATCCTCCTTTAGAGATGAAGACATGTCACAGATACAGACAAGGTGTTGAGGATCTGGAAGGAGCATTTTGAAAACCTTCTGGTGAAGAAGATATCACAGAACCAATAACAAATCCACCATTGACCAGATTTTCACTCTGCGCCAAATCCTATTCGTCGACTATAAAGCCACATTTCCTGCAAAATTAATTCCGGTATGCAGGATAACTTTAACTGGCACACGATTAGCAGTTTAAGTCGGAATGGACCTCTCGCAGCTTTTCAATGACGAACGAGGATTCAGACAAGGCGATAGTTTATCGTGTGTCCTTTTTAACATCCTGCTGGAAAAGGTCATACGAGAGGTAAATGTGAACAGAAACGGCACTGTGTACACCAACCCACACATGTTACTCGCCTACACTGATGACATAGACATAATGGGTCGAACATTGAGAGCGGTAACAGCCACCTTTGAACAAATTAAGGAGTCTGCCAAAGTGGGCAGTAAACGGCGAGAAGACTAAGCTGATGGTATCAATGCGCAAGGCGTCCAGTAGACTCGGACCAACTGTGGAACTTGAGAGCCTTGATAACCTCTTTTATATACCTTGGCTTCGCTATAAATTAAAATAATGACATTAGTTTTGAAATTCGGAGAGGAAAGTGTTGGCAAACAGATGGTACCACGTAAGCAGTTTAGAAACAAGGCCACCTCCCGTCAGACCAAACTCACACTTTACAAGACGCTGATACTACCCGTGCTGTTATATGGATCTGTAGCATTGGTACTAACGCCAGCATATGAGGCAGCTTTTGGAGTATTTGAGAGAAAAATTCTCCAAAAGATCTATGGACCGATCTGCGTTGACGGTGAATATCGCCGTCGTATAAACCATGAGTTGTACCAGCTATTCAAGGATATCGGCATTGTTAGACGTGTCAAGCTGCAGCGACTGCGTTGGCTAGGTCTTGTTGTGAGAATAGATGAAGATTCTCTAGCCCAAAAGACATATTAAAGCCATCCAGCTGATGGTTCACGCAGAAGGGGAAGGTCATGAATTAGATGGAAAGATCAAGTGGAAGAGAACATTTCGTAACATGGCCTTTCAAATTGGAAAAACTGCGCAAAAGACCGACCGAAAAACTGCGACAAAGACCGACGCGCTCGGCTTATGTAACGAAAGTTCTGTCACAAGCCAGCCAAGTAAGCAAAGTATTGAGTCAAAGGTAAAAAAATCGAATTTTTAAAGCCGAGAATGGGGAGATATTCGATAGATACAATATATTCGAAACAATAACATTATACTTACTGCCGAACGCGTAAGGCAATGTATATGCAACCCTTTGATCTGGCAAAAAAAATCGATAACTATCGTTTAGTAGACCATTTATCAGGCACTGCTCCCTAGTCACATGGGGTTGCTGCCATATAGACCCTCAGTCGTAATACTAGACCTATCGAAAAATATGAAAATGTACGACACACGTTATATGGGTGACTTAAGATGTTACCGCTAAGCAGCATATTGGTAGATGAGAATAAAATTCCGATAATTAAATAAACTTTGTGGATTATTTATTAGGCAGTGACCACGAGTAGAAATACTTATGTTGACCCGATTGGTATACCATTCACAACACTGTGGTACAGGGTCATAGACTTTGATCATATGCTTGGTTATTTTTGAGAATATGCATAGTATCACTTTCTGAGTAGATTTATGTATGTCCGTCTGTCCATGAACAGTTCGAATTTCTCTAGGCGTGACCTAAAAAACCTAAAATCTTCTTTAAGCGTGGATTTTTTTTTTTTTTTTTTTTTTTGAAGAAGAAGAAGGGGAAGAATATTTATCAAAGCACATTTGGACAACATCTTCTATAGGCGTAAATCTCTTGGACTACATTTGTCAAGGTCTTTTATAGGCGTGGATACTTTGGACAACATTTACTTACAAGTACTTGGATGTTTGTCCGAATGCCCATTCCATTAAATAATTAATAGACAGATTTTGAACTTTAGGTGGATTATATATTGATATTGGGGTACACATTCAAAGTACCCCCAAAAATAGCACATATTATTAAGCTTTAACATTATAATTGCATGTCTAATCTCATTTCCAAAAATTAACTATAACGTTCTCATTGGAAATAAAATTTATCCAATATATGGTATAAATATTGACGTAAGTTAAAAGGTAGGTCCCAAGTCCCCTTTATCGTTGCTTTTGAACTTTGAACTTTGGGAATGTATTTAAATCGTATTGACTCAAAAAAGTTATATAAGTTTCACATTGGTTGTCTATATTATCATATTTATATATTTTCAATATATTGTAGTTATTTTGAATGATCCCCTCATGGCAGAGATTATCAAATCTTTAGACCAACCGAGCATAAGGACATTTTCAATTATCCTAAGATCGAACTTTTCTTCTTTAATGATTTTACTTGTTTTTTCTTAGCACAATAACCTTAGGCCTTTGCTTTCATTTCTTAACGTTTAACACTTAAAATTTAACTTTTTATACCCTACACAACTATGTTGTCAGGGTATTCTAGCTATATTGGTCCTAGACCCACCTTTAAGTATACCGACCGCCATATCTCGACTAGCTGAGTCGATCTAGACATGTGTCTCCGTCCATCCGTCTGCCCATTATAATTTGTAAACACGATACAGGCCACAGTTATTGACCAATTATATTATATCCAAGAGGAGTTGTTGACCTTCAAATTGATACCAATTATATGTCTGTATGTACTCTGATTTGGGAGTTATACGTAATTAGGTAAAGGTGACTATGTGCATAGTATTACTATTAGAGGACGGAAATGTCGCGCTGATCGCTTTGAAATTGTACATGAATTTCCGATTATGGTCGAGGACGACGCCTATAGTTTTCGGTGAAGTTGAAATTTCATTCAGGGGGTGCATTGAACCGAAGACTTTAATTTTGTCAGATTTTCTAGTCGCTCTAGAGGCAATTATTATATGCAAAAAATCAAATATTTTACAAGGTGAAGGGGATCTGACCAAATACTAAGAGCGGCTGTTTGGATTTTTCCGAGGGTCAAATCAACCAAAACCTAAAGTGGCCAATTTTTCAAGAAAAAACATTTTGGAAAATATGCAAGACTTAGAAAGTGGAGTTGTTGATCTATAATCGGTAAAAAAGGTGCAAATATCACGAAATATTGCCCAGGCTCAGAATATAGAACCTCCGAAAGTTAGCTTTTCGTGGTAGTTGTGTTCCGCTCCGCTCACTTGTTTAATTTATATATATTTTAATCACAGCCCATACATAGACTTAGTATTTTCCAAACAAATTTAATATCGGTAAAACGCATCATAAAAACATTAAACTACTGCACCTCTCGCACCACCATATTAATCTTAAACAGCTTGAACTTATGCCAAGAACATATCCCAAAATTGTCTGTCTTCCCTTTCTTCTCCGTTCATTTTAAAGAAAAGCAATGCAATTATTCTCATTCTATTTCCACTGAAATTTCCATTTCCACCTTAACACACCAAAGAACAAAACACCCCAGAAAAAAGAAAAGCAAAAACATTTCCCAAATTCATGGCAGGCCCTGTGAAGTGGAATTCAAGAAAAAGTTCGACAGACCCATCATCGTATTGTTGACATTTGGCTGTTGAATATTTGCCAGGCGGTTTCAAAAGACTTCACGCTCTACCACAACAACAAATACTATTGCAACAGAACAGAGGAAGTGGAGGAACAACACAAAAAAACAAAACTTTTTGGCATTAAACTGAAGTAGACCACCACCATCATCAGACATTGGCAACTGCAGAGAAGAAAAAAAAAACAGGCAAAAACGAAAAGTATTTATTTTAAATCCTACTGGAGGTAAAGGTGACAGTGTTGGTCCTGCCGCTACTTCTGCTGATGCCGATGATGCTGTCGATACTATTGTGAATGAGAGCAGAAAGAAATTGTGCACTCAGGTAATCATTTCTTAAGGTTAACAACCAACAAATTTATAGCTCTGCATTGAAAGAAGAAGTTTGAAGTTATTTTCTTGCTTTTTCTCGAGTGCAGGAGGATGAAGAAAGTAGGTGAATGAGTTCCTCTTTTGTGCGGTTGGTTTGTTGGTTGGCTGTTTGTGTGGTGGGGTTGGGGTTGGGGAGCTGGGTAAGTTGGGAAGAAGTGCGTGCAAATCTTTTGGGGAAATGTCATTTATGGTAAGTGGTTTATGGAAAAGTTGCTTTTATTCGAATTTGCATTTCTACTTCGGTTAGTCTGTGGTATCAATAAAGTTATTAACACTTTAATGGTAAAAAGTGTTTCTTTAAATTATTTTATGTGATGCTTATAAAGGAAAGTAAGGTTAATATGATTATTGCTAGTTAATTTAATGTTGAAATTATAATTATGTTTTATATTGATACATTTTGAATGAATATATAGTTGGGAACGGCTGATAAGAAGAAGTGTGCAGTTGACTTAACCTACAGACTTTCAAGGCGTATCACATCATATATGATCTCTTCATGCCGATGAGGAACAATCGTAATGGATGAAGGATGAGTCGGGAGTCCAGTATCTTAATAGAAACTTCATTCTATCGATGTTTATCATAAGCTCATATAACTACAACTCACTCTCTCCATATTTTTATTCTCTACACGATTACTACAAGCCCCTGATGTCGTAATTCATGAAACACAGTATAAGAATATAAACACCAATTTTCAAATGTCAAGTACGGAAATTTCGATAATAGCGAAAATCATACAATAACATAATACGTGGACCACCGTAAGCCTGTTTCTTATCAGGATGTAAAACGAATTTCGAGCTGTTTAAAATTAGCTAATTTTTAAAGTTATTAATAACTTTGGCATTTCATGTCGATTCAGTTCTAGCCAACGATGGCCCTATTGTTTTTGGTTACAATCGGTTAATATTTATAAAACTGTGTCTGTTTATACCCTTCACCACACTGTGGTACAGGGTATTATGTCTTTGTGCATATGTTTGTAACAGGCAAAAGGAAACGAGATAAACCCATGGTTCCTTTTGGGAATATGCATAGAATCACTTTCTGTGTCGATTTACGCATGTCCTTCCGTCTACCCGTCCGTCCATGCATTTTTGAGAACAAAGTACAGGTCGCTGTTATGATCCGATTTGGATGAAATTTGACTCAGTTCACTTATTTGGCCAAGGACGATCCCTATTGAAATTGGGAAAAATCGGTTCAGATTTAGATATAGCTCCCATATATATTTTCGTCCGATTTAAGGTAAATGGTGCACCAAAGTCCTTAAATAGCTTTCGATTTTAACGAAATTTGGCACAGCGTAATGAATTATGTCTAGAATGATGTATGTTAAGTTTCCTGAAAATCGATTCAGATTTAGATATAGCTCCCATATATATTTTCGTCCGATTTAATATAAATGGTGCATCAAAGTTCCTAGATATCCCACGATTTGCACGAAATTTGCCACAGCGTACTGGATTGAGCCTAGAATGATGCGTGTTAAGTTTCCTGAAAATCGGTTCAGATTTAGATATAGCTATATTTAGATATATATATTTTCGTCCGATTTAAAGTAAATGGTCCACCAAAGTCCCTATATATCTTTCGATGTGCACGAAATTTGGCACAGCTTAATGAATTAGGTCCAGAATGATGTGTGTTAAGTTTCCTGAAATCGGTTCAGATTTAGATATAGCTCCCATATATATTTTCGTCCGATTTAATGTAAATGGTGTACCAAAGTCCCTTAATATCTTTCTGTTTGCACGAAATTTGGCACAGCGTAATGAATTAGATCTAGAATGATGTATGTTAAGTTTCCTGAAATCGGTTCAGATTTAGATATAGCTTCTATTTCTGACCAAATGAAAAATTTAGTATCGGTTGCAGTTTATGGATCCAATTTCATTTTACTGGTCCTTTAAAGTGCGACGTTTGTTAGGATTCATCTTTTGAATATACCCAAAGTGGTGAAGGGTATTGTATAGTCGGCCCCATCCGACTTTAATGCTTTCCTTACTGGTTTTCTAATCGTTTATAGACCACAATTATGACGAAATATCACGAAATTTTATATGACTTTTGTGATGAAGATTGGACAAAATTTGGCGGGACTTATAGACCAATACTTTTGTGTGAAAAAATTCAAAATATGAATGAATATATTTACGCCAGAAGGACATAGACCGGGAAGTTGACAGTATATCCAAGATGAGTGGTTGAAGAAGTCGATACCAATTGTATTGGTGTATGTGATCGGATGTGGGAGATGGAATAAAGGTGGATGGTGGAATTTTTTCCTGATCACTGTGAAATATTACATTATGTTTTCGGTTATGGTCAAGGACGACGCTTATAATTTTCGGTGATGCTCTGATGATATTTAGGAAACTAAGTGGTCCGAATACTTTATTTTTTGTCTGGTATTTAGTCACTCTAGAGGCCACTATTATAAGCCGAACATCACAAATTGTACATTTTTGAAGGAGCATTGACATGAAAATGGAAGAACTTAAATATATGATCATTATTTGTATGTAAACCCGCTTAAATCTATCAATTAGCATGTCATTCTGCAACACATGCTAAATTTAGCAGATTTAGAGTCGTTTATGTGAACTTTACATTCGCACTGTAAAAAATTTTATCTCATCCGTTGAATATTTGGTGCATAATGAATATGATGTCGATCGAAAATATATTGGGGTTGCTATGTCGATCTACATCTACACCAATTTTATAAAAATTCAATAACATCTCAGTTATATAAGTTTCGTATCAATGGGACAAATTGTACGAACTTTGCACACGATAGACAATACTGACTTCAGTACATTGTACAGATTTGTGTGCAAATCGCTCAAACGTTGACTTTTTGGTACACCATTTACTTAAAATCGAACGGAAATGTATATGGAAAATGTATCAAAATCTGAACCGATTGCACTAGACCTTGACACATGTTAGGCTATGCGAACTTTTGTACCTTGAGCAAAATTTCGTATCAATCGGAGAATCGTAAGGATTTTTAGTACATCAATACCCTAAAATCAGACGAAACCAGCAAGAAAAGTAGTAAAGTCGGACTTGGTCGGCTTTACCACTTTGGGTATATCCTACATGTGTGTCCTAACAGACGTCGCCTCTTAGATGGAACATTGATGTGAAAGTGAACGAACTTAAATATGTAATCTTTATTTATATGCAAACCGACTAACATCAATCCCTACACATGCAATTCTGCAACCTATGCTAAATTTTATAAATCGATGTAAGCAAACTTGACACAAGCTATTTAGTATACTGCACTGTTTAAAATTTATTCTCAAATCAGACACCCATTGATTATTTGGTGTACAATTAACATGAATAGGTCGAAATTATATATAGAAGCTAGCTGAACCAATTTCACGGAAATTTCCCAGAGATTAATCGGCCTAGTTATGGGTCTTTAGTGCACCATTTATTTAAAATCGGACGAAAATATATATGAGGTATATGTAAATCCGAACGGATTTTGACGAAACTAATAGACTTATAGACTTAATTCAGTACGAATTAAGTCCACCATCGTATGGAGGGTGTATTAATTTTGTCATTCCGTTTGTAACTCACCGAAATATTCATTTCCGACCCTATAAAGTATATATATTCTTGATCAGGGTAAAATTCTAAGACGATCTATCCATGTCCGTCCTTCTGTCCGTATGTTGTAATCACGCTATCTTCCGAAGGAATTGAGATAGGTTGCATAGGGTTGTCTTTTGTCTGCAGACAGGTCAAGTTCGAAGATGGGATATATCGGTGTACGTTTAGGCATAGCTCCCATATAAGGGTACCCCCAATTTTCGGTATTTTGGGTTTCTTGAGCGCGTTTTTCAACCAAATTCTCTAAAATTTGGTACATTGGGTTCTTATTGTGTACCAAATATCTCCACCAAAAATTATAAATATAAGTCAATTTTTTCTGGTACCCCCAAATAAGGGTACCCCCAAATTTCGGTATTTTGGGGTTCTTGAGCGTGTTTTTCAACCGATTTCGCTGAAATTTGGTACATTGGGTTCTTATTGAGTACCAAATATCTCCACTAAATATCTCCACTATAAATATAAGT
>NW_026874323.1:0-16106 GCF_032173495.1 Musca vetustissima
TTATCAAGCCACGTGATCCCAAAAGAATCATCCCACACAATGCTGATGATGATGATGAGGGCATATTTAAGAAGCCTCTACAATTTCAACATTTCAATAAGACACGCAAACAACACCAACAACAACAAAAACCACGTTATATTAGCCACACCAATAATAATCAGGAGAAGAAGAAACCTTTGGAAAATTGGCGCGAACGTAACAATAACAACAACACCAATAATGACCTGAAGACCACCAACAACAACAACACCAACAATTTGAAGAATTTTAAAAATCTAGACAATCATTCATATCGTAACAATAGCAACAACAACAACGATAAGCAACGTTATTATGATTATCCCGTTAACAACAACTCGGGAACCTCCTCGGCTGTGGGCAATTTTCCACGTTATGGCTCCCAGCAGCAGCAAATTGCCAATCGTTGTAATCCCTATATGTTGCCTAGTTATTGTTATCGCCAACTGCAGCAGCAACAGGAGAATAATCCACGTGGCAATCATGGTGGCAATAGCAGCAGCAGCAGCAGTGGTGGTGGCACTCCACCCTCCGATAATGAATACACCATGGGTAATCATAAATTTTCACCTACCCGCCACAATAGTGGTGGTGGTGGTGCTGAAAATAACAATGAAATACGCAACTGGCGTAATGATTGTATTTATGCCTCGGTGCGTAATGCCAACAACAGCAACAACAACAACTCTGGTAGTAACAACAAACCTGGCTATCAACGTAAATGCTATTCCGAGGAATCCCAAATGATGTTACGCATTTATCGTAATGGAGGCGGAGTCGGAAGTGGAGGCAGTGGTGGTCTTCTTATTGGTGGCGGCAGCCAAACCCAACAACAACGTATTGGTTCCGGCCGTATCCCAGTGCGCAACAGTGATAAAGAAAAGCATTTCCAAAATTCTTATCAATTTGGTTCTTCCTATGATTCATCCTATAATAGTTCATCACCGATTAATATTGGCCTATCGCCAACTGCCGAAAGTTTCCTAAAGCAAAGGCAACAAAGAATGCAACAGCAACAACAACAACAGCGTAATTATGAAATCATACCCGGTGGAGGTGGTTTGGGATCATCACCACCGAACCGAGGTGGTTTGGGATCATCACCACCAAACCTATCATCGTCACCATTCTATCAACATTTTGGTCCAAAGCCACACCAACAACACCAACGTAATGCTAAAAATCTTTTCAACAATTCCAATGATTATTATAACCGAAAACAGCAACATCAACAGCAGCAACAACAACATCCACATCAGCCGCATCATCATCATCACCACAATCACCATCAGCCACAACAGGCTACGGCCAGTGGCTAGCCATGGCTAAAGCCTCTAAAACTGCTTATTTTTATAATGGTTGCCATATGGAATTGGATTATAAACACTAACAACAACATAATCCTCACAACAACAACAACATCATCGCCCTGGCAACCAAAGTTAAACAACGACAACGATAAAAAAAACGTGTTTTCAAGAGACGATGTTTACGAAAGTTTTTTCTATACAAAACAAATGGGTGATTCCTTTTTTCTTCAAGATTTCCTTTTTTAAAACAAGAACAACAACATCAACACAACATCAGCAACAACATCTACACCAACAACAGAAAACAATTTCCGCCATATATATTTTTTCTACTATATTTTTTTACCAATACAATTATAATTTTTGTTTGAAAGATTCTTCGTATAATAAGACCCTACATCCACAGCCACACCCATCCATCCCCCTTGGGACAATTTGTTGTTTGTGTGACCCCCAAAACCCCACTTTTTTACTGTTTTTTTCATACATTGTCTGTCTGTTATAAATTCCATAAATCCATATTTTTGGATACCATACTTCCCCCTCCATTGGATTTTCTTAAGAAAAGAAAGAACAAAGTGATAAAATACGGAGATTTTGTGTGCGTTTTTTTGAAAATCTCTATACTCAATTCTCCCCCCTTGTTTTCCCTAGTAGTATTCTTAAGAATAAAAGTGATAAAAAATAACTTCTTCGTTATTCCCCTCTAAGAAGGCCATAATTTTAAGGGAGTAAATTAACAAATATTGGTTTAAATTTGTCACTACATACCTTTATTTTAGTAAATTTAGATGGGCAAGAACCTAGGTTAAAATAGTGTTATTTTGTGACTCTTAAGACCCAGGAATAAAATTAAAAGGCCAAGAATCCATATTTTTAAGTGCCAAAAAAATCCGCCTTGGCCAAGAACATCTATGTTGAACTAGGATAAATTGTATTCTTTATATATACCTCTTTGCCATGGCCATATTTTTAGGTAAACTAAAACTTTTGATTTTTAACTTTTCATACCGGTCACGATCTACCCATTATTTTCATCCCAAGGCCATAAATTATTTAGTTTTCTTGAAAATATGGCCTTGAGAGAAAGACCATTGATTTAAGATTAGGTTAAAATTGTATTATATTAGGCCTCTTAATCCCTCCGCTGAAATTGTAATTATTTCAAAATTATTTAAATATCAGAGCGGAAGAGAGGGTTGTAAATTCAATTAGACGTCCACGTTCCTAGGTAATCTTCTTAAGAATATAACTTTAAAAATGGGACCCATCGTACGGTCATTTTTGTAACGGATATAAAAGGTCAGAATTTGAGATTTTTGGTTTCAATTAAAATCTATCGTTTATCTTAGCCTTTAATGCCTTGTATTTGGTTCATATTTTAGGAGAGACAATAAGGATAATAATATCGTATTTATACCCTGTTGAAATTATATCCTTATGTGGCCTTTAACGTTCATCTCAAGTTCTAGAGGCATTAAAGACTACTTAATACCCCATACAGAGTTCTAACTTTTTGGGAATTCTATAAGGACAGGATTATTTAATTTATATTACATTAAAATTTCATCCTTATATGATCCTTAAAATGCTGCACACTCATGGCCATAGTCTCTTTTAGGAGAAACCAAAAGGGGGTAATGCAACTACCAAGGTCTACAATTTAATGCCCTGTACTCAAAAATGCAATTTTTAATTTTATTAAAAATCGAGTTCATATTTTTAGGGAATCTAATGGCATTTAAGACTATTTAATACGCCATATAGAGGTCTAACTTTTTGGAATTCTATAAGGACAGGAATATTTAATTTATATCACATTAAAATTGTATCCTTATATGATCCTTAAAATGCTGCACACTCATGGCCATAGTCTCGTTTAGGAGAAACCAAAAGGGGTTTTACAACTACCAAGGTCTACCATTTTATGCCCTGTACTCAGGTTGTATCGAGTTGCTAAATTTTGGTAGTACTATAGGGAATTCAGTATTCGATTTTGATTACCTGAAACTTGAGTCCTTATGTGATCCCCGAAAAAAAGTTTTCCCTAGGCCATAGTTTTTGGAGAAACTAAAAGGGATTAAAGTCGGTCAAGATCTAGCAGACTTCCTGTATATTCTGCCCCACCTTGAATACTGGACAAAAGATCTTATTTAGGCTAGTTTTAGATGGTGTCCTTAAAACCCCATTCCCAAGATTTAAATCTTAAAAAGATCCTGATTTGAAGGTTATAATAAATAGGTTCGGTCAAAAAAAAAAAAAAAAAAAAAAAATCAAAAGATTTTTTCTTTTCGGGCCGTGATTTTCCGATTTATTGATGAAATCCCTTTAAAATTGGGTATAATTGGGGTCGATAGTATTCTAATTTCGACTATTGTTAAATATTTGTTATCTCTCCCATTTAAGCCTTCAAGCATCACCCCTCGAAGGCCTCTTTAAAAAATAAGTGTGTATAGTTATGTGTAGGACCCCAAACCACCCATCTATGTTTGCCCACCCCCACTAAAACCATCATCCCTTTGTCTGGCCTCTCATGTGTGATATGTAGATACATTTAATTGTTTTTAATTTAAGTGCTATTTAAATTCCATAAGAAAATGTACCTAAAAATATATGAAAATATGAGAGGCAATCAATTGGATGGATGGAACTCTCCCAGGAAATTATGGCCTTTTGTTGTTTTCCCCACCCCCTTACAATCTCAATCATAGTCTTGAAACTAAAGCACATAAGATAATTAATATCTTAGTTAGATGCTTATAAAGTACATAAGATAATTTAGAATCTTAGTAAGTTGCACAATAACTAAAAAAACTATGGTTGCAGATTTCAAAACTTTATAATTTTTTTCAAATTTTAAAAATTCCATTTTCAAAATTCTCTCTCACACACACAAACAACATTTTTGGTAAGGATGTAGGGTAATAATTAGTAGTCGGATCTATACCGACTTTTACAACCTTTTTTAACTTGTTTCTTTATTATACAAAAAACAACAACAACACAACAAACAAAAAAATATTATCATATATTTATTTAAAAACTGAAAAAAATTACAAAAAAAAAAACATCTACAAGAAATGAAGTTAAAATAGATGAAGAGTGCAAAAATATGAAATGAAGGAGTTTAAGCTTTAACTATTATCTACCAATACCTACCTACTATTACTACTTATTTTGAAAAAATTGAATGAAAATGAAAAGCTAAAAAGTCACATAAACAAACACACACACATTACCTATTATAACTTACATAATGAAGAAGAACGAAAGTATGAAAAGAAAGAAACAAAGCTCTTGTTTTAAAAAGCTTTAAAAACGAAATTATAATGTTTCTATTGTTTAGAAAAAAAGAAAATTAAAAAAAAAAACAACAACAAATGATTATTAATTATTATTACATATTATTATTGTCGAATAAAAGAGAATTGTTGCAAATGCCATGAATTATCCAACTAACCCCACCACCAGCCATGGTTGGTTGGGTGGTTGAAATTCTTGAAATTGTCAACAATTGAAAAAAAAAAACAAACAACAACCCAACAAAAAAAACCTAGTTTTTGTTTTCTTTTAAAAAATCGAATTTTCGCATCCTCTCTTTAATATTTTCTATCTCTCTCTCTTTTTATCATTACATACATTGTAGCATCTAATTTGTAATGCTTTAATTTTAAATTTTTTCCTATCAATGCTTCTATTTTGAGAACAAACAGAAAAATTTTCAAATCATTTCACCCAAACAACAACAAGGACATCCAAAGCTGTTTAATCCTTTTTTGTAGAACACATTTTTTTGGCATCCACCCTCCCTCTTTTGATTTAATTTGATGTAGTTATGATTTCTTCCCTAACCTAACCACGAAAAATGAAAAATCAAAAAAAACGAACTCGACACAAAGGAAGCTTTTAGCATACAAATAAAAGCCCACATTTTGTTGTACGACCCATCCAAACACCCACCTAAAACCTTTTGGCCTTGCTTTTTTGATATTGCTTTAATTTAATAAAACTATGCAACACAATTTTGAGGAACTTTGCAAATATTTTGATTTTTAGCATGCTTAGACCCAGACAAAAATTGGGGAAAATTTCATTTGAAAAAATTTGAAATATATTGAGAATTCCGCAACGAATTTGAAATCGAATATAATTTAATTATTTAAAAGAATAATTCAAATTTAAAAAGTTCTGTTAAATTTTTTCAGAATTTTTTTTTTTAGTTGTTTTTAAAAATGGGCACCTAGTTGACTTAATTTTCAACCGATTATAAAATTTAAAACTGTTTCGGAAAGCTGAGAGTACATAGTTTTATTGTATGTAAATTGTTTATACAAATGAAATCAATATATACATATAAAAATATAATTTAAATTAGATAAAGTTTCAAAGGTAAATTTTTCCAAATTCAACTTCCCTTAAAATTCCCATTTTGTTAAAGGCTGTTTAGTTTACTGAAATTTCTAACGATTTCAATGTTTGATACAGTTTTGAATAGCTAAGAGTATCTAGTTTCTGTATTTTCAAAATAAAAATTTATATAATAGTGCCAAAAATAAATTAAAACAATAATTTGAATTAGAATGAAAAATCAAAAAAATAAATAAATAAAATAATAAAAATATTTGAATGCCCCTCAGAAAAAGGGCCCTTGTTTGAAGACTATTAGACGGTTTAGTGAAATAAAAACATTTATGAAAAGCTAAGAGTACGTACTTTCATTGTATATAATTCGAATATTAATATAAAAATAATTTGTATTTGTTTTATAACAATTTAAATTACGTTAAGTGGAGAGAACCGTTTTTCCCATTAAATTCCTATTTTGTAAAAGGGTCTATGGTTTGTTAAAATTTCCAACGATTTAAATGTTTGATACAGTTTTGGAAAGCTGAGAGAGTCTAGTTTTCATGTGGCTCAGTTATATATTGAAATTATCATTCGAAATATTAATTTAATAATTATTTAAATTATTTATATATATAAAGTTAAGAATAATTTCAAAATCATTTTCCTTGAATTTCTCACATTGTGTAATGATCTTTAATTTGGTCCAATTTCAAAATAATTCAAAGGTTGAAGCGTGTATCGAAATTCAATATCCATAAAATAATTTTATATATTAATTACATTTTTTGAATTAGATGGAATTTAAGCTACATATTTTAGTCAAAATGCCTCTCAGAAAATAGTGCCCTAGTTTAAGGTTTATTAAACCATTTAGAAAATTAAAAACTGTTCTGAATAGCTACAAGAATATAATTTCATGGTACGTTTTTCAATATTTAAAATAACAGTATTTAATTTCTTATTTTATTACAATTCTAATTTCTTAAAGTGGAGAGAGAACAGTTACTTATCTCGTAATTCCCATTTTGAATGAGTCTTTAATTGGGGCCAATTTCAAAATAATTCTAAGATTGAAGCTGTTTTGGAAAGCTGAGAGTAACTAGTTTTCGTGTATCTATTTAATATCATTGAAAGAATTCTAAATACTAATAAAAAAATTATTTGATTTCGAGTGAACATGATATTTTTATTAGGGCGTTTGGAGAAATAAAAACTGTTATGAAAAGCTGAGAGTATACACTTCCATTGCATAGACATTCAATATTCATATTACAATAATTAATATCTGCTATATAACAATTTAAATTACTTAAAGTTTTTTCCATGAAATTCTCCTTTTGTAAAAGAGTACCTAGTTTGACAAAATTGTTTAACGATTTCATAGGTTGAAGCTGTTTTAGAAAGCTCAGAGTAACTAGTTTTCGTGTGACTAAATTAAATATTCATATAATTATTCTAAATATTTATTCAAATATTATTTAAAATGCGTTGAATCTAAAATACACTTATTAACCATATTTATTGTATGATTTCCAAAAAATGGGAACTCATTTAAAGATTTTTAGACCGTTTAGGGAATTAAAAACTAAGTGTATACACATCAATATTCGTATAACAATATTTAATATTTAATTTATAACAATTTAAACTACTTAAATTTTAGAATAGTTTTTTTTCCATCAAATTCCCCCTTTGGAAAAAGTCCCTACTTTGGTGAAATTTTAAACAATTTCAAAGGTTGAAGGCGTTTTGGAACGCTAAAAGTATTTAGTTTTCGTGTGCCTCAATTTAATATTTATATTGTTATTAAAAATATGAATTAAAAAATTATTTAAAAATAATTTGTCAAATAATTTCCTTTGAAATTGACACTTGGTAAGGTTCTTTAATTTGTTCAAATTTCAAAGATTGAAATTGTTTTGGAAAGCTGAGAGTGTCTAGTTTTCGTGTTTATCTTAATATAAAATTTCTGAAATCATTCAAAATATTAAATAAAAAATTTTTATTTTATTTTAATTAAATCGAATTTGATATTTTTTATATTAGTAAAAATAGCTCTCAGAACAATAGCTCGTCCTAGTTTGAACAATATTAGACTGTTTATTGAAATAAAAAATTAAAATTAATTAAAGTGGAGAACAGTTTTTTCCATGAAATTTCCATTTTGTAAAATGGTTTTAGTTTAATGAAATTTTAAACGATTTCCAATGTTGAAGACTTTTTTGATTAGCAGAAAGTATCTAATTTCAGTGCACCTAAATTTAATATTCATAAAATAATTCTAAATATTAATTTGAAAATGATTTGAATTAGTTGGAATTTAAAATATAATTATTTTTATTTTAGACTATAATGTCTCTCAGTCAAAGCGCCATATAGTTTGAAGATTATTACGTCGTTACGGGTAGTAAAAACTGTTCTGAAAAGCTAATTAAATTGCATGAATTTTAAACGTTTATATATATTTTTAGACGAAAAAGACACTCAGAAAAATAAGGCTCTAGTTCGAAGATTATAGAGGTTGACTCAAAAGAGATATATTCTTCTTAGTTTTCCAAATTGCGTTGCATAGTTTTATTTTGTTGTTGTTAATTAATTCTTACTAGCTTCCTTTATCTTTACACGTCTCTTCATTAATCCGTACCTAATACCCATTCTAGTTGAGAGTTTTCCAATTTAGCGAAAAAGAAAAAAGGTAAAGTTTAAAGATTTTTTGTAAAATAAAAATTATGGTATTTTGATAAAACTTTACCCATTAGAAGAACACCTTGAACCCCTATAAATTTTGTATCTATAACTATCGAATTTAAACTATTCTCCTAAGGATGCAAAAAAAGTTTTGCAAAATTTGGTAATTAGGATTGGATGTATTACTTTTTATATTGAGATGAAAGTAAGGTTATGTTCATTTTGTGTTTAGGGTAATGATTTGAAAATTTGTTGAATATTCGTATAAATTTTTTTTTTTTTGGAACATAGAGGACGAAAGCTAAAAGATTACAAAACCAATACACAGTGGCACAATTAAAAATATATTTTTTTTTGGCAAAATGATTCATAATTTAATATTGTGAAATATAAAACTTTAGATGACTAATAATTTTTGCAAAATTATTTTAAATTCTTAACAAATTTATTAAAAGAAATTAAAAACAAGAAAATATTGTGAAATATGAACATTTGTTAGAATTTTTAAATTATTACAAATTCTCAAATTTTGAGTTTTCGTTTGAATCATATTTATACACAATATATGTTGTTTTATGAAATCTAAATTGAATTTGAGCTCCATATTTTGGATATGTTTGCAACATACAAATTTATGCAAATTTGACAAATTAATTAAACATTCACACACTAACTAAATATTTCACAGCAAAACATAATTGAAAAAAATATTGAAATGTATCCACTATTATATTACATTTAAATTGTTGTGGCACTGTTATATATATTTTGTTGGACACATCTCTATTTTATAAATTTTCAAAAAATTAAATCTTACAAATTTGTTAAAAATATTTATTATTACAAAATTAAAATTTATGAATGTTATATATTATAATTTCTTGTTATGAAATGTTTGCTTCCAATATGTTCTTGTAAAATGCATGCATTCGTAAAATTATGTATATCTATACTTCTAAGGCAAGTTAGCATTAATTCATCATCTTTTTTTCTAATTTTTTCCTGTCTCACAATTTTCCAACATATCATCCATCTTATACAGAGGTATTTTGTGCTACTACAAACACGGTAGGTCCATGGATATTATAATTTAAGAAAAAAACCTTAAAATTGAATTGTAATCAGTTATTTAAAATATCGCCTTCTATAGAGGGTATACTGTTTAGAGGACATTTTATCCAGAGGTCAATAAATAAACCTCATTCTTTAGAATTTCTATAAATGACCTTACTCCAGACATCCTATCGATATAAGGTTATAGACCTATAACGACTTTAATGTAGGTTTAGATCTATAGTAGTTCCTGTAATCGTAAAGGACATGTTGTTTGACTTCCATCTAAAAACAATTCCTTATATAGATCTTCTATTTTTGTTTCAAGATATCACAATTTAAGAAACAAAGTTTTTTTTTTATATAAGAAAAATGATTTATAAAAAAATTGGACACTGTAAATATGGTTTATCGATAGGCGTAAGAGAAATTATGTATAAACAAACATATATACATAGAATATATGTTTGTTTATACATAATTCCTCTTAGGCTATATAAGTGCTATAGATCATTTTATATAGCATTAAGACACCCAATTTCGGGATGATTATTTATTGTACGTTGCTCTAATTGAAAAAGTTCGTCTTCCGTCTTCTTCGTCGAAGAAATTGAAAAGGACTTCTGTCAATTGTAGATTTGAAGATAAGGAATATATAGAGAAGCTACATAATCTTTGAAGAGTCCAAGAGATCTATATATATAGTATATCTATACAAATAATTGGTCATCCTTCTATGCAGGACATTTTAGATATTAAGTGTATAGATAACCATTTAAAGACCTTTTATCGGCTTTAGAAAATTATAATTATATATTATTATTCTACACAAAATCCATGAACGATAGACCTAAATATACCTATTATTTTAGACCTGAAGTTTAAGATACAACGAAGGAAGATACGACGAACCTGAGCAACCTTACATGTGGATCCTCATTCAATTCATCTATAAATACATCAGAAAAATTGTTAATATCTTTGGGTCTGTAAGGGTCTTTAGAACATTATATTGCTATAGAAGACCATTATAAATTTCTTTATATGCGGAAAGTTAAAAAATATATTTATATAAATATATACATTATATATAAATTATATGAATGGTGGACCAATAGAGAATTTTACAACTTTAGAATACCTATATAGGTCCTTTAAGACCTTTAGAATTTCTATGAAAATTACATAATAAGCAGATTATTTAAAAAATATAGATTTCTATTTCAAAAATATCCCTCAATGTTTTAATGAAGTAACCAATCTCTTGAAGTCCTCAAAATAGTAGACCTGCAAAGGTCGTATATTAACAAAATGCCTTTAGAATATCTTCCATATATTGGAGATGCTTAAAAAGGCTTCCAAGTAATGAAGTCTCTAAATTTTCCTCTAGAGATTTTAAGGAAGTTAATCACCATCACCAAAGGAATTATAAGAGGTATTCTAGAGTCTCTGAAAGCTGTATACTATTGTCTAAAGATCTTCAGAGGGTCATCTATACTTAAAGGCCTTAGGTTAGGGATGTACGGTTGTTAGCAACAACCGTCCACTCGGAGACTATTGTCCATTGTGATCAGCCTGAAAAGAGAACAGGAAGAGAAGAGCGAGTGGAAGAGCAATAAAAATATAGTAGGGGAAGAAGAGCCTAGAGATGGTTATTTTTAGCCATGTCAGATTTTTTACAAAGACTAGGATCTGGTTGGGGTCTATTTTAGAGAAGAAGGCTAGATAATCAATTTCATATCTTCCAAACAGCTTATGTCTTCTACCGATCAGCAATGGACATATACAGAGGATTGTTTCTAGCTCTTCTTCGTCCTCACATAGACGACAGTAATCCTCTCCGCCGGAGTCAAATCTTGCAGTGACCTGTTATGATCCCCACAATGATTTTGATCTCTCTCTTATTATGTGCCAACAGCGAAGAAGTTCTACGGCGAGAGTATTCAGGCCAGATAGTTTTTGAGATTCTGCAACCAGGTTCTCTCGACCATCTGTTACCGATTACCTCGACGTAGAACAAGCGGACCATGCCAATGAAATATCCAATGGATGGTTGCACAGATCTCTCAATCGGAATATTGGACGATTGTGAGCCCCTCGAGCAAGCTCGTCGGTTATCTCGTTCCCTTCAATGTCACTATGTCCTGGAACCCAACATAAGTTAACTATACTTAAAGGCCTTAAAGAAGACATATATAAAAGATGCAAAGATTATGCTATATCTTTATAAGCCCTGGAGAAAGTCTTCTATCAACTGAATACCTTTAAAATGTTTCTTAAATATAGATAAAGTTCTTTGAAAGTGCACTCTTACACAAAATATCTGTAACAGAAAAAAGATTATTTGAGAAATCCTAAAAAAGGTCACACCTTTAAATGCACCAGGTGTCAAATAAATGTCAAGATTTTCCTTATCAAAAAAAAAAAAAAAATGTTCCGCCATTTTTTCTAATTTTCAAGTGAATTATGTACTCTTTCAAATTACGTTGGCGTTTTGAGATTCGAATGTTACATTCCCGCTGTCGAAAAATGACTTCTTAAATTACAAAAAAAAAAAATTGTCAACTTATTTTCTTCAAGTCTTCAAATACATGTATGCAAAGTTACAAGTTTTCAATATAATGCACGTTCATTTGAAAGCCGTTAGAATATCGTCAACATTTCACATCGGGAATGGGGGAGTCCCCTTAAAAACATCTGAAAGGTTTGCATTTCAGACGTTCAATTTTTCAATCATGTATTCTCGGCACATGTATTGCGAATCATATGATTGATGGGTGACCTCATATGCATATAAAATTCTATTTTTTGTCCGCCTAAAATTATGCACCACACTTTTAGTTGTGTACATGGAAACTTTAAAATATATTCTTTAACTAACCAAACCTAGGTGAGGATGTTTTTTAAAATATTTTTTAACTATTCAACGTAGTCGTGGTTTCCTTACAAATATTTTTTATCCTCCTACTAAGGCCTTGATTTATTACTAATATTTCTTAAGCATGCTATCCTAGGTCAGGATTTTATAAAAATATTTATTTAGCTAGGCAACCTAGGCCAGATTATTTTTTTTAAATATATTTTGTCAAAAAAAAAAAAAAAAAAAAAAAAGAAAAAAAAACTATCCAACCTAGGTGTATTTTTTCGAAAATATTTTCTTCATTATCCTACTTTGGCATGGTTTTATAACAAATATGTGTTTGGCTAGCCAACCTATACCAGGATTTTTTAAAAATGTATTTTTTACTATTTAACCTAGATCAGGATATTTTTTAATATATTTTTAAATTGATCCAACCTAGTCGTGATTTTTTTTTTTTTGTCCTACTTAGGCATGGATTTATCAAAAATAATAACTTTCAATTGTGAGAATAAAAAAATGTTGTTTTTACATAACGCTATTAAATATTAAAATATTGTTGGGTATACACAAACACACAAAAAAGTTAGGTTAAGTGCCATATCAAGTTAAAATTAGAAATATAGGAGACTTGTAATTTCTTCAAATAATAATTAATTATGTGATAAACTCTCAAATCTAAAGCTTATGACGAACAACAACAACAACAAAAAAGACAATTTCTAAGTCTTGGACTATAGAAAGTTATCCCAAAAAAGAAAAAATCTCTAAAAAAACTATAGCATGTAAATGTAGAAAAGATATTTGCTAATGGAAATATGTACGCGTATGTATGTTAGGTTAAGGACTCTCGAGGAAGGGGAAGGCAATATGGGTCAATAATGGTAACCTACACAGATTATTTAAGCGGCATATAAAGACACTAAAATTATAAAATTTATGGTAATAACTCCACACATTGACCTCCAATTTTTACTTTAAAATATTACAAACAAATCTGCCTCCCTTCCTTTACAATTTTGGTAGAACTTAAAATTAAAGCTTAAACTCCCATTTATAATTGAAAATTTTTCAAAAAAAAAAAAAAAAATATTTAACACTTTCAAAACAAACAAAAATTGTCTTGGCAAATTTTTTTTTGAAGTCTTGTAAAAGAAAATCAAAAAAATAAATATTTTTTATAACAAACAGAAATTTTTAATTAATAAAAAATTAGTTTTTGGTAAAACTTTTTTTACCAGGCTTAATAAAAAATTTGCTACATTTTTTTAGTAGTTAGTTTTAAACCCAAAAATATTTAAAATGTTTACTTTATTTTTTGAAAAAAAAAAAAAACATGTTAAATTATTTTCTAAATTAAAAAAAAAAACAAAAAATTGTATTAAAAAAAATGTTTTTATATAGTCTTGCCCCCCCCCCCCCCCACAAATTATTGTATTGAAATATACCCCTCCCCCACCCTTTAGAAAACATATATATTTTTTTAGAAGACAAAAAAATCTTCCCTCAAATTTTATCTACTTATATTCTTTGCCAAAAAACAACAACAAAAATTACCACACACTCATACTTTATATCACATTTATACAAAAAATGTATATTTTTTTGTTTTGTATCTTTTCTACAACAAAGTACTACAACAAACAAACCAAGAAACTAAACAAACTACGGGCCTACATAACTAAAAACTCCCCCATCTTACAAAACAAAAAAAATTAATAAAAAAAATAATAAGTGATTCGAGTATTGTGATGCTATTATAAAATGAAAAAAAAACAACAAATCTAAAAACTAAAAAACAAAACACTGAAAACAAAAGTTATAAGAAAAATAAGAAATTGATATTGTCGATATAATTTTGTTTTCGTTGAAAAGATAAAAGATATATATAAAATAAAAAAACAAATGAACATAAAAAAATAAAAAAAAATGTGTTTCATATTTGAAGGACAAAATATAAAATATTTTTTGAGGCGTGGATTTTTTAAAGAATATTTTTTCTAGGCTGCCACAGGGCGTGGATTTTTTTAAAGAATATTTTTTTATGCTACCACAAGGCGTGGATTTTTTAAAGAATATTTTTTCATGGACCAACACAAGGCGTGGATTTTTTAAAGAATATTTTTTCATGGACCAACACAAGGCGTGGATTTTTTAAAGAATATTTTTTCATGGACCAACACAAGGCGTGGATTTTTTAAAGAATATTTTTTCATGGACCAACACAAGGCGTGGATTTTTTAAAGAATATTTTTTCATGGACCAACACGGCATAGAATAAGTGTGGATTTATTAAAGAATATTTTTTCTAGGCTAGCAGGCTAGAATATTTTTTCAAGGCATAGAATAGGCGTGGATTTATTAAAGAATATTTTTTCAAGGCATAGAATAGGCGTGGATTTATTAAAGAATATTTTTTCAAGGCATAGAATAGGCGTGGATTTATTAAAGAATATTTTTTCAAGGCATAGAATATGCATGGATTTTTTTAAGATTTTTTAAAGAATATTTTTTCAAGGTATAGAATAGGCATGATTTTTTTTAAGATTTTTTAAAGAATATTTTTTCAGGGTATAGAATAGGCATGAATTTTTTTAAGATTTTTTTAAAGAATATTTTTCGAAGATCCACAAATTTGACAACAAACCATTGATTTTCGACAGCATTACCATATTGAAATTGATCTGTCTAGGCTATAATATAGGTAATGTCTACTTTGGTTATATTTAACAAAAAAAATTCTCGATATTTTAAATATATTTGAACTTTCATATAATGCTAATATTCTCTTATATAACATAAGGTTATATATGTATGCCAATATTTAATAAAACAAAAAAAAAAAGAATTTCCTCGAACCATTTGTGCAAAATTTATAAAAATCGGTTCTGTAGTCACTGAGTAATTGGCATTTGAATTCAACGATGTTCCGAAATATACTTACTGTTCGGTGCTGGGCACCTGTTACCTGAAAATGAAAAATCCCACAATAATTGATGTGTTAGTTAGTTAGTTTGAAAAGAGGGGTGGTTTAAAAAAAACCACCACATGTCCATTATGGGACATACACTTAAGCCATAGTAGGCCTGTTGTGCGCTCTAGGAAGGAAAGGTATTTAGATTGGAATTATTTTTAAGTCTTTTGTTTGGTCTCCCTATTCTTCTAGGAATTCTGTGTTTTTACAGAAGTCCTTTAATATTTTCCATTCACACCCCCTTAGGTCATTAAGTTCAGGAATAGTGTCGGTTTTCAAGAATTGGGTTCGGATGAATGCAAAAGCTGGGCAGTGGCATAGAAAATGTTCCAACGTTTCGTTGTCTTCCCCACACGCTCTGCACCTGCTGCTTCCCGAACACCCAATCTTGTGTAAATGTGACTGCAGGTTAAGGTGTCCTGTGAGAATGCCTATCAGTCTGCTTAGTTCTTTCTTGTTTAGCGTGAGTATTTGCTTAGTCTTATCCTCATTTGGGTCTCCCCATAAGATTTTTGTGTTTTTTCCAGTCCTCTCGTTATTCCAGAGTGTTTTGTGCGCCTCTTTCGCCCATGACCTCATTTCTAGACGTGAAGCGCTGAAAGGTTTTGCACTGTTCACATCTATGTTGATTAGGTCCGTAGCACGTCTGGCGAGTTGGTTGGCTATCTCGTTTCCTATGACTCCTGAGTGACCCGGTACCCATATTATACGTACAAGACCGTGTCGTGAAAAGTTGTTTATTGTTTTTATGCATTCCAGTACGGTTTTTGATGTAACTGTCTTGGATGTTATTGCATTAATAGCATGTTTACTATCTGTCATGATGTTTATGTTATTATGCCCAGAGTTAGAG